>NW_009596277.1:93198-93985 GCF_000690535.1 Cariama cristata | reverse complement strand
TTACGTGTCAGTCCTGGGAAGCAAAAGCTGCAGATGTTCAAGGATTAGCCAGTATTTCTATTTAACAAAGAATTTGAAGTAATTGAGAGCCCCTTTTGCCAAACTATTAACAAAAGGGAAGTTTTCACTTGTTTAAGTCCTGGCCACCTGACGGAGTCGGTGCGGATGGAGAGGAATCACGGCCAATTTCCATCATCCTCTTGGGGTTCTAGAACAGAGTGCGGAAACCAGGAGAATAAGGTACCTGCTATGTGGACTGCTGACAGAGGGTCCAGGCTGTGAGAGACTACATTTGCCCCGTGGCTGTTTGCAATGAACAGGGGGTAAAGAAAGAAGAATGTTCAGTCCAGGCAAATAAAGACAAGCTACTGACGAAACTAAACTAAAAGTGCAGCAAAGGAAACAAAAAAAAAATAAATCAAATGAAGTGACCAATACCCATGAACTAAGGAAACTGGCTTTTCTTTGCACCTAGCCGAGTATGGAAATGATTGGAACATACACAGTGAACTCGAAAATAACAGTTTAGTCATTATGTTTACAAAGAGTAGCTCTGGATTTAAAAACAACAAAAAAAATCACTAGAAATTTAGCTCAAATACTTTGTAATATGAAACATAAAAAAATTTATTGAGTTGAATATGGGCAAATATAGATATTTCAAAATGCAAATGCAGCAAAACTAATATTCTCAAGGAAAAAAGGTCCAAGGGCCTCCTTTGACAAGTCTGGCCTCTTCTCCACCCCTACGCCCCCACAATTTTGAAGGCCAAATAACTGTAGGTGC
>NW_009596277.1:78369-93167 GCF_000690535.1 Cariama cristata | reverse complement strand
CATTCCTGCACTCACAACTATTTGATGGAATATTTAATGCAGTTAGATGATTATAATTCTGGTTGTATTTTTGGTATTAGTATTTATATATTTAGCATCAGTATCTTTGGCGCTGAAATTTTAAACACCACCACTTCAGTCTCCAAAATTGTGGGTGCAAAAACCAGAAGTTTGAAAACCAGACCCCAACGAACCATACAATTTAGCTATACATTATGGACAAAAATGAAAAAAAGGAGTCACGTACATAAACACTAACAAATTAGAGATAGACAAATGCTTATTAAAATGTTAAGATGAAACCCATTATAATTCTACATACTCTTTAGATAAAGATTTTATGGTAAAATACTTCTCCATCTCCTGTAATGGTCAGGCATCCTTCAGTTACATCTGTGATATCAGAGCTTTTATTAGTTATTTAAGTTTAAATTTAAAAGATAACAGCATTGACCTCTGAAACAAAATGTTAAGGTTTATATTCTTTCTCCTTTTGAAAAGCCAGTATTCCTTTACATTCTTATACTAGCATCTAAAAGGAAACTAGTGAATGTGAAAAAAAGAAAAAAAAAATTCAATTTCAAGAGCCATAAAATTTATCAAGACAGAACTCGGAGGCTTTACAAAAAGTGCAAATGGAAAAAAAACCCAAAACCAAAGCCAACCTGATTGTTTTAAGAACTAAGGAAAAAGGCAAAGTAATCAATAAACATAATTGCAGGAAAAGACAAAATAACTGCAGTTCCATTTTGGGCTCAGAGTATGGAAGTGTTAAGTACTAGGCATGTGTTGCTATATTTCTTGAATTTTGTGCCAGCGATGTAAATAGACAACTCCAGAGTTGCCATCATAGCCATTGATTAGGTTCTGTGCAACTAGCTGTTTTGAATAATGTTTTATGCCCTTCAGGTCTACTTAGCCACTCATCCAAAGCCTCAATAGGACCATCTGCAACCTTCTTCAGAAATGACAAAAACCTTATTGAGATTCTCGATGAAGCAGCTCTGAAGAGAAGGTCAAACAGAAATGGAGGACTGATTATACCAGACAAGACCAGACTTTGGGGTGCTGCCATCACTAGAGCAAAATACAAGAGACACGACATGCCATACCATGATAAACCAACCACACTGACAGCCCTGGTTTTAGATCATATTTACCGCTTCTGATTTCATGCAGGATGGGATATGCAGCAGGGCTGGGGAAAAGCAGCTGTGTTTTGTTCTTGGTTTACGCTACTTCCTTTGCTATCAAGTGAGAAGGGGGGCCTTGCAGCTAGCTAGAGCTACTGTAGACATCTAGAGCTCCCACCCAGGAGGTGGCAGAAAACATATGATGTGAAATTACCGTTCTCTGTCTGCTTGGAGTGCTTCTTCCAGATACAGGACTCACTGAGCCCGATGTGTCCAATTCATCAGCAGAGGACCATGAGGACAATTCCTAAAGTTCAGAAGGAATGGAGCTCAGAAATACAAGCAACTAGCTGTTCAGGTAAGCAAATTAAACAACAACAACAACAAAACCCTGAGTAAAATCCCAGCAGAGCTGTTTCCAAAGTAAATAAAATAAAGCAGTTAAATTTTGTTACCAAATTCTATAAGAATAAGGCATTACATGTTTTCTCTGTTAGCCCTGAAGGAAAAGAAAAGCAAACAGGTAGTTAAAACTTAACTGCTTTAGGTGACACATTTGCGGTCAAAGTCAATAGACGGGAAAATCTAGTTGCTCTTTATTGGCCTTTAATTCCAAGAAGAGGTTGGTACCACCAAGATTTTACTTAAACAGGCAGAAATTCACTAGAAGGAGGGAAGAGTTGAGTTTTCATGCCTTATGCACTCTGCTAACCCAAGACTTTAAAAAAAGTTAACTAAAGGAGAACCTTGAAATCTTTACTTTATACCTGCTACTGTTGGCAAAGATATATGCGTAACTCCCTCTCAAATACCCTGCAATACATGATCATGTGAAAAGATTTGGAGCACAGCTCAAAGCTCAGAAGGCACCGTGAGAGATTTGTTAGCCTATTACAGAATTGGGTTTATGCTTTTTTTTTCTCTCTCTTTGACAGAGTGAGCATTATCTTCCTTTCCAATGACAACTGATGCACTATAATTTTCAGTACTGCAGCTGGAATAATTATCTCATATACTTTGCCAGCTGACTCAATCATTAATGGCAGGATAAACAAATCGAGATGTTCAATAGTTATTGCTACATCAAATAGCTAAAAATTACTGCGTCAAAAACCCCCACCACATTACAAAAGAGATGTTTACATTATCACGTGTAAGATTACTTTACAATATTCAAGATTACGCATGTACCATCTTGATAAGCATTGCAAACAACAGAAACGGTGCAGCCAACAGCACTGATCAGAGAAAGACAGTCAAAACAGCGGGAAATGTGTGCCCAACAAACAGCATGGAATAAAAAGACATGACTTACCAGTTGACTACTTGAAATGTCTAGAATTTTCTCTAGGTCTTTAATATGATGTGTGACCTCTTTCAAGAGGAGCTTCAGCCTGTTTCCAATGACATGCACCTTTTCTTTGGCTTCAAGACAGTCCTTGCCTTCAGCATTGACTAGCAACTGGCAGGACATATCTTGCAGTGACGCCACCTTCAGCTGAGACTCCAGCAGTTCACGTCTGATTTGCTATTGCGAAGGCAAGCACCAGATTTTTTTTAATGGAAGTTAAAAAAAAAAAAAAGGAAAAAGGAAAAAAACTAGAAATCACAAAACTGGACATTTGAAATTAATGAAATGGAAAGAAAAGAGAAGCAATAAAAATTTCTAATCTGACAGGAAGACAGAGCGCAGCCTAGTGGTTGCCTGAGATTTTATATCATGAGTTATGCTACTGACGGAAGCAAGTAGTGTTCCCTACCAAAGTAAAGTTAGTTACCAACATTGGTCCCACAGTTGTGTGTTAGCATGCAAAGTACAATGCTAACCCTGGGGAGAAAGACAAATCTGATTAGATGTTCTTCTGATGATGTGTTTTAGGAGAGAAAGGAGTGATTATAACCCTACCATTAGAAGTCTGTGATGATCCTGCAGCGTTTCTGAGTCCAGGTTTGGACTGATGGGCACAATTTCATTTTTTCTTCTGTCAATATTCTCTAACCAAAGCAGCAAACCATGGCTCATTTCATGGAAATCCTGCAAGTGATGAGTGACGATTTAATAGTGTAGCAGAAAATTCCAGTCAAATTGAGGTTTCAAGTTTATCCTATGATAGGTCTTACTGGCTAAACAACATAACTTACAAGGAAGTGTAGAATATTATATTAGAATACTATTCCAGAGACAACAAATTGAGCAAATCTTGGGCTGGGAATATATGCTTCAGGTAATGCAGGTGTATCTTTCAGAAAACACATGCCAAAGCTGTATTTTGGCTTGCACAGGCAAGGTTCACACTGGATAATGAGCACACCACTTAACGATATGGTTTACATTTTTGACATATGGGATGCTGACAATCTAAATAAGGGCCATACAGACCTGGCACTGCATTAATGCATCCTGCAATGAGCAGCGCCACTCTTCGATCACACCGCATACGTGGCCCCAGCGCACGTTCATCTGAGACAGGCGCTCTTGAAGCTTCTTGCTCTCTTCGCTGTTAGACTGAGTGAACTCTGAGCTGCACAGATTGATGGATAAGATGATTGCTTTACGATTATCAATTGCCTTCTGCAGCTCCTTGATGGTAAGACAAAGTGGGACAGGGGAAGAAAGGATGGAAATCAGTAAAATGTGACTTTCAGAAGAGCCAAGTAGAGAAGGCACCACAAGAATGCAATGATTTGTCACCAGCAACTTCAAAATGGTACCTTACTGTAACAGTCTCTTTACTCTTTTCTGTGCTCTCTCTGTGACTCTGCAAACGTTTACTCTTTAATATCTACTAAAATTTTACTGTGAGCATAAACTAGAACAAGCCAATTAAACTTGTAAAGTCTTAAAAGCCTGAAGTCATAGTTGAATTTTAAAGATCTGGCTCATGTTTCAGATATTTTAAAGACAGAGCAGGACCAACAGAATTTAAAGAGATGTAGGACAACTGTACTTTAGCTCACAATAAAACTTGTGCCCTCGCTTGTCAGTTTTGCTGACAAAGACCAACATATTTTCAATGGAAACTGCTGTCAACAGTATTTTAAAATAAAAGCTTTTACTGAGGGAAAAGAAAACATACAAAGAGTATAAACAACTTACTCCAATTTATAGAAGCAGGACATGTATAAAAACTCTTGATTTGTTTACACTGGAAGCCACAAAAGAAACCCCACCTCTTTTGGTTTGCAGGGCACTAATGGGCTTTCCAAGAGTGGGTGAGATAAGAACAGGATTCTTATGAAATGCCCCCTTTTCCACCTACTTTACAGCATTTACTTAAAAGCCCCATGTCACAGTGACCTGTGTAGTACTTATGGCAGCTATATTTGGATTACAGTGAAGATCAGTATTAATATGCTTTAGATGGATCACTGCCGGAAACAGTCTTTACTATCTGTCCACCTCATTCCTAGCATGGAGCACAGTGCATTTTGACATTGACTCCCACATTTTTGTGCCCAAGCTTGTAAGACACTAGTAACTGAATGTGAAGTTATGGACCATCACATTTGCAGATCTTTATAGCTGTAAAATACCCAGGAGAGATTACAAAGGCAGCATTCAGATCCTGATGCATCTGAGATGACAGAAGAAGAAACAGGAGTGTTGCAAAGTGACACCAAATTTTTCCTGTGTTCTACTGGTGGCAGCAGTGGGTAGGCTACCACCCCTTTGGCCACTCTCTCCTTCCTCCACACAAAGCAGTAGGTCCCAGTGAGGTGTCTCTTTTAAAGCAGCTATTTTGTTACCAGTGTGACTAGAAGAGATTTGATTAACTTGGCTTTTTTTTTTTTTAAAATTTCTTTCTCCTTTCATCAGCTTGGCTGACATCTGGAATTATCTGTACATTCTGGAATTACAGAATTGCCACAGAATTACTATTTCAAAGAATTCATTTGGATTATATAGTAAATGCCAGTGGTACATTTTTCTGCCAAAAGGTGGTTCATAAAATCACTTTCCCAGTTACTTCAGTTATCAGCAGTAACCTGCTATGTGCAGAATGGAGCCCACCAGCTGCAACTATTGGCAACCTCTTCAACAACATAACTGTTGCATTCAGCTCTGATTACAAGACAACTCGTGGAAAAGAGAAATAAAACTCACTTTCAGCTTTTTAATTCTGAGCTCAATAGTTTGTATGTCAGTGCTGAGATCAAGGCAGCGGAGCTTCTCCAATTCCTCTTCAGTTTCTCCCAACCAAGCCCAAACACTATTGAGGTCAGAGTTAAACTGCTGCCATTGCTGAAGGTTCTGCTTCATCCTCAGCTCCTTGCTCAGAGCTTGAGCCTGGATTAATTCCCATCGGTCAATTACACCTGGAATGATAAATACCAAATTTGACAAAAGCAAAAAACCACTAGCCACACACACATTTGCACCAGCTGAATTCTGTGCAGGACAAAAAAAATGCTCCATAAAACACAAAAAATCCTAACCCACGGAACACCACACTGAAAACTAAGTTAGGTTGAAGAACATGATAGTGGACAGAAAGAATGAAGAATGTGGATGACTCCAGGCAGCAGAAATTTTACCGCTTTCTAATGTCAGACTTCTATGAACAGAAATAAGTTGATACATGCAGGTCTCTAAAACAGGTTATGCTGGTATAAAGACATCATAAATTAGCATAAATGCAAACCAGACAAGGAATCTGAATATGTCTAACTAGCCACATATTTATTATTATTTTCATTGGTATTTGTACATATCACAATTTAGTACTCGCACCTCACTACATTTGCCTAAGCTACTGCTGATGTATTGGATAAATACATACACTAAAAAGAAATTAAATAGGGCCTATTTCTTCTTTTTAGTTATCTTGAAATGCTACCGCAGAAGGACAAGTTGTATCATTCCATCAACTTAAAATAAAATAAAAAAAAAATCATGAATAAAATAAAACATACTGCATGGATAGCATATCTTGTGAAGCTAAGAATGAAGATGTTGCTTTTATAGTCTCTGGAACAAATCCATGTCTTTACAATGCAATACCTCCTGTTCTACAGCTGATGCTTAAAATTAGTCAAGTGAATACTTCTACCAGGTGAATATAAATTTCTGTACTGTAGACAGATGATATTAGAAGTGAAAGCTAATATTAGAAGAAATGAATGCTGACTTACATGTTTTGTACAGCACTATAAGCAACCTTTTTTCATCAGAAAACATTCAACAAAAATGCACTACATCCAGAGACCTTCCAAAAGACTTAGGATTGTGTCTGATGATATGAAGAGGTTCTTAAAATGCACTTATATGCCTAATCTCTTTATAGGGCATATACAAGGAATACTTACTATTCCTTACCATTCCTATTAAGAGATGTTAAACAGAACATGATAACAGACATAGCCAAATAAATATATATGTCAGTAAATAACACCAAGTGTTTATTTGGAAAAACTTTACATGTTTGCTACTTTTCATAATTGCTTTTCATCAGAGAACTAAATGTTACTTACCAGCTGTTTGTGTTTCAGTACTGTTCAGGTTAATAAGTCCAGATAATTTTTCTTCTTCCTCCTTCAGTTTATACCCAAGCCTTTTTACCGAGTCTATGCTTCCACTGCACTCACCCAGTAGTTTCATCTGTGTTAACAAACAAAAAAAATCACATCTCAATATGCACTGTACAGGACCAACTGCATGGAAAATTCAAGTTACAATGCAACTTCCAAAATTTTCCAAAAGTAAGTCTAAGTGTGAAGATATGAATCCATTACTTTAACAATCTGTCCTGATAGTATCAAAGAAATGTATATGGAGACAATAAAGGCTTAAAGCATAAGTTCAGACTAAATAGAAATAACTCAGTGCCGCTGTGCCAAATTGTGCTGGATGACTTCAGGTGCCATCTGTTCAAAATGTTAAGACATTATGGCAAAAACACTAGAAGATGCAATAAAGAAAATAAACATACATGTGGAAATATTACTATGCATCCAAGCAGCTAATCTTTCAATTCTGTCAGTAATAAAATTATTTAAATTATTTAGAGACACATTTTTCTTCCAGAAAACCTCTCTGAGAAAGCTTTTTAATCACGGATTCCATATATGCAACCTTGCTTACACAATGTGTGTTTGTAATTCATCAGCAAGATGAATACTGTGCACGAAGCTATAAAACCTACTTTTAAAAGCAGAGGAATTTTAAACAAGGATATCATCATTAGATGGATAAAAACATGAGTGAGAAAGTACTTTTGGACATCTGTAAAAATGTAACAGGAAAATAAATTCCTTAGAGTCATGTTCCTGTGATCTTATGCTATTGTAAACACACTAACATAAACAACAATAGCACGCAGTTAAGGGTAGCAACCATATGAGTGAGTGAGTCTGAGAAGCAGTAATATCTAATTGCTTTGTTGAAACAGCTATATTTCTTTCAATAGCAAAGCTAAGCTTGGAGTGCTTATTTGACTTGTGCTCCAAAATACACGCACATATCCTTTGTAACTGGAATCCAGCTCTGGTCCCGTAGGTGTTTTGCTGCGGATGATGTTTTCTGTTTGCTGTATCTGGAAACGACTGGCATCTAAGGCTTTGTCCAGTTGTCGGATATGTGCTTCCAGGGAACCAGGTTCTCCTGTATCAAAACCAAAAAAGTGACTGTCACCCAAGTCTTCCCAAAGTTTTTTTAATCTTTTTTCTAGGCAGAATAAGTATCAGGAATACTATCTAGATTAGACAGTAAAGGAGAAATGTGACTGCAGCAGTATGAATGGTATGATGTCAAAGCGAACTGATAACTAGTTACACTAGAGCGTTAGTGACCTTCAGAGGACAGATGACTACACTAATGAACATGCTTGCCATAAGCATACTATCAAAGAGTCCACAATTTAAACCAGGCTTGCAAACTATTTTGAAGTGACTTTTTCCCTCAGAGAATTCCTCACCTCTCTGAAGGGGAAAGTTTTTTGCAAAGTGTCCTCTAACCTCATCGATTTTGGAGAACGCCTTGGTCCCTTTCACAAACACTCTCAAATAAAACCTTGTATCTCAAACTCCTGATCCAAATCCATGTTAAAATCTGATTTCTCCTCATTTCTCTTCGTATTACTTCACTAAAAAATAGCGGAATTTCGATCCAAATGAAAGGATCCTACTTGTATATCATTTTGAAGATTAAAAGTGGTATACTAACACTACGCGATGCTGTTAGAATTATATTCTCAAGATCCATAAATGACTAGACATCTTGAAGGCCCACAGAAAGCAGTCCACGACTGATTTAGGCAACCACACTAAGCAGGAAAATTTATAGTATTTTTCCAATTAGGCATTTGACAAAAATTATGCTTAACATATCTACAAGATGGTATTATTCATCCAAGCCGTTTGGAACTCATACCAACGTTTTTGAAGCAGGACTAACTTGTATTTTCCTTACAGAGGTCAGCTGAATTCTGTGGTATGAATTAGCTACAGCCAATTCCAATCCGAAGCAGGCTGCAGCCTAGAAGACCACGAGATCCCTATCATCCATATTCTATCACTCTGCCTAATTTCCATCTGTTTACAAAGACAGTTTGAATTTATTCATAAAGACACAATTAAAAACATGCATAGAGAAGGAGAGCCTTCCGTCCACCTAATTAGGGAAAATGGACTCTCTTGGATGGTTAATCTTTTTCCATACAAAACACGGCCTCACCCCACATGGACACAACAAATTGCTCAATATTGCTTTTCCCTCACTATTTGCAAAATTTTCACAGGTCAGAAAACTACACACTTTTTTTTGTATGTACTTCTATTCGTACTCTTAGTCAATCATAATATTATTTCACTAATTTGGGGAAAAAATAAAAATGGACAGTGAACCTGAGGTCTGTATCAGATGCTGAGATTTTAAAATGTTTGGTATTTCAAATTTGTAATTAAGTCATTATTTCAAAAGAGGAAAACTGTGACATCATGAGAGAACGTATTTGTAAATGCATCTAACCCCTCCAAGAGAGTCACCTAACAAACGAAATAGTAGGTTCAATCTTGCGTAAAAATGCAATGTGAAAAAAAATTCATCTTCCAATATAAAAGACTAAGATAAAGACACTGGACTACAGTACCTCAACCTTGGCATTGTTATCATGTGAAACAACAACTAACCTAAAAGTTTACACCTAAGTAATAATCCAAGCTGTGGCTGTATTAAAAAAATGAGTGCAAAACTGAACAATTAGGGTTTGCTCTATGTATTTTCTTTCTGCCTTCATCTTTGTAGAAACTGCTCTTCTCTCAGAGACATCACAAGGTGTTAAGTCCTGTTGAGGGACTCCAGAGAAGACAGACCAGAGTACCCTACTGATCAGTTTAGTCTAGTTAGCTGAGGCAGGAGGGCCAATACTTCAAACATCATTGTTTCATCCATGCACCTAATAATACCTTTAAGTGCAGTAGTAAAGCAGGATACTTCTACATTAACATGCCAATGCTGCCACGTAAGAAATATTTATCTTGTAAGTTGTGAAAAGTATAGCACATGCTAAGAGAAGAGAAAGTAGTTACGCTTGTGCACCATGGTATTTGCATCTAGCTATGCTTCGTCTTTTTTGATGCCTACCAGAGATATTTTTGAGTACGTTTTCTGTGAGTGTTACATAGGCCTCAAGAGTTTCAGGGATCTCTACATCTGAAAAAATACAAGCACAGTCTAAATTGACAGCTCAGCAACGGCTGCCTCTTTACAGCAGGAGTCCTTTTCTTGGGATGAAATATAAAAACAGTTGCAATAGCAAGCATCCTTTCCGTAGAAGGAAAGAAGATGAAGACTGAAACACAGGGAGCCTGCTACAAAGATTCTCAACATCCAGGCAAACCTGACTCTTTTCAGACCAGTGACCTGGAAAGCAAAAGACAGCCACAAGATCAGAATATAATATACCAGTATGTCTTCCCCAAGAACTGGCTGCATTTGGGCACTTTCACTCATCAAGATTTATTACACAAAGCACACACATTTAGAAAGGACTTCCAGCTTCACTGGAGAGCAAGACCCAAGATCATACCTCAGGCTAAACACTCAGTTGCTGGACTCTTGCCTGGGTAAGGACTGAGTGAAGATTTACTTAAGCACTTGATGATTTTGTCTGTGGATCTCTCCCACACCATTTCTTCATCAGTTTGTTCTGCGCTTCTTGCCATATCCAGCATAGTTTCTTCTAGTCAGAATAACTTATGACGCGTTGCTGTTACAGATGACATATCCCATCTGGCAGGCCGCAAGCATAGAGACACAGCCAATTCCCTGTCACATCATACAAGCCTTTGTGATTTTCCAAGGCTGTAGTCATCCAGGAATCTCCATCACTGTGCCTAAGGCCAGAAGGCCACTGGGATCACTAAGGGAAAGCTATTTAAAATCTTCAGGGGCTATTGACAATACTTTTCCATGAGCATCTTAGCCAAGCAATCTCACATGTAACATTTGCTTCTTTTTACTAGGAGAGAACAGGACACACAATTTGTCACCATACCTGCTATACCAGCTGCTCCTCTCAGGTAGAAATCCTTCTCTTGTCCTCCATCTTCTTCCTCAGAGTGCAGTGCCCGTGAAACAGCTGTCTCCAGGTCTCTGCTAAGGTCATAGTCGTGGTCCCACTCCAGGGGAATGGAGTCCACACTTGCAGGGGTATCTCGCCCTGATCGCTCACTTCTCACCGGCTGAGAAAGAGGCAGCGAAAGGTTGGAAGAGGGGTGCGGAGAGAGAACGCTGTCAGCAGATTTGTCATGCCAGTGTATGTCAGAGAGATCTGCTGATTCATCCAGATCCACCTCTTTGTCGGAGAGGTCGTGTTCGTCATCTGTCAGCTAGAAGCATAATGGAAACAGAACTAATCAATGAAACGTGCAGAGGCACTGCGTGGTCAGCCTGGGTTAGTGAAATAAACTAGCATTAGGCAACAACCACACTGATGGGGTTTCCGTTTTGCATTCTTTTGCACTTCCTCTTCATTATTTTAAGGCACGCTAAAAAAACCAAAGCAACAAAAAAGTTCGTAATTCCAGCTCATTTTAATTACTTAAGGCACCACAAAGTCTCACATCAAGCAAATGTCTCCAGACTTTTTACTGATGCCATTGCAATGCAGACATCAAGTTAAAGAAAACTCTGGAATCATAGGAAGCGTATGTTGACCTTTATCGTGACCATTGCTCTCATCATATTCTTTCGGATTTTGAAAACCCTAGGTTTTGCTCCTTTCCTTCAGTAGGGCTTGAGCTACCAAAAATCATTTTGCCCTCACTTATTCAGCTGTGTTTTTAGTTCTGGAGACAAATTTCTGTCTCTTCTGATAGGGAGAATTATTTTATCATTGTTTTTTAAACAAAACAGAACTCAATAAGCTGCCAATGAAACTATCTAACAGAGCAGGGAGATGTTCTTATTACCAGTACCACACTGCTACCTCAATTAATAAAGTTTTATAAATCTCCAATTTGCATGGATTTTCATGATGATTTACAAAAACTCCAGTTCTAGTGAGTTTGTGCTCTGAACAGGACATAAATAGCATATAATGAAGGGAGGCAGATGGACAGGGTTGTAACAAAATTAAACCACAGGACTTTTGGAAAGTTACAGAAGTTTCATGTTAGTTGATTTCAACATTCTTCTCTGTCCTCATTCTCACACTTGTAAAACGGCAACAAACCAAATAAATACGTATGTATGTAAGTATACACACAGGAAGGCAGATGAGTTTCTTGTGATAGCGTTCCACACGTCCAAAGACCTCTTGACAGTAACGGCGCAGCTCATCTAGTTCTTCTTCAATGACAGCTGCATCCATGGGCTCACTTTTCTCAATGAGTTGATCACCCTGCACTATTATCTGCTCAATTTTGTTGTTGTTCAGTGAAATTTCTTGCTGGAAAGCCTGCATAAAAGAAAACCCCATGTTCCATCAATGAAATCAACATTACAACAACCTAAGTTCTTAAGGATGCAAGTCTTAAGAGTTTTTCAGCAAGAATGGTGTGGGTAACAAGCAGGGATCATTTGAAATATTCTGGCATGCGCAACAATAAGCAATCAAATTTAGCATTCCGCAGTCTTTCCAGCCAAAAACAGTGATACTTCATGGTTTACCATCTCATTCCTCACTTGTTGTATTTGGAAAGAAAGTTCTTCTCTAAATAAGCCACGTCCATGACCAAATGTCTAGAACGAACACAGCATGCTAAAGCTAACACACGGAAATTCTGGGTAACATCACATTTGATATGTTTCTCTCTAGATAATGATTTTTCTGATGCAGAAATGATTGACAAATGTAGTAATTCTTAGGTGTCAGCAATAACAGAGACTTGACAATAATAATTTTTATCGACATTTCCTCTTTTGATTAGGGAATGGAGACTATCACCCCTGGTTTTTTGAAAAAATTTCACAGTACAGAGATCTTCCACTCCAGCAGAAAACTACGTACTGAAACCCAAAATAGCCCGTAACTTCTGAGGCTGAAGTCTCAGCCTGCAAGTAATGACTGTATCAGGCTGCATTTTTGCATAACGTTTCTTAAATTCTCTTCCCACCATGAACGTTTCTATCCCTTCTCTCATCCCTCCTGCTGTCACCATTCAACCATTCTTTACCTTAAGTTGCTTTATCTTTGCTTGGACGTCACACTCTGAGAAATGCTCAATGTTGGTCAGCTGCAGGTCCATCTCTGTTAGCCATACCAGGATGCTATCACGTGCCGTCTCAAACTCCTCACGCTGGCCAATAAAATGCTGGGAGGTGGAAAATGCGAGTGGCATGAAATGACCAAACAACCCAAAAAACCCCGGGAATAGTGGTTCTCTGAAGAAACGGCTTTCATGCCCTTCAAACCCAACCTACACCCAGGTACACCTTCTCTCATTCCCTACGTGCTTTCTAGGGTTCCCTTTTCAGTAACATCATCTACAGCTGCAATTAGGTGACCTATGAAAGTTATCTTCTATGAAGGAGGTGGTGTTCGAGGTCACCGAGCATCTCCCTATAGACTTCATGCTTGGTTACCTCAGACAAAGTGAACTGATAAGCTCCCTTCCTCTTCCAAAGGTAGAACTCCCCTCAAAATCACTATGCAAATGCATTAAACTGGAAGCTTCTGGAGTACCCCTGATTCATAAGTACAGCAGTGAAACTGAAGGGCTTAGAAATGGGAAAATACTTTTAGCCTGCGCAGGATGGAGGTAACTCGCTTTTGTAAGTTGTCCCATCTCTGGTTCCCCTCATGAACCATCTGCTTGAGGCTGCAGCCGGAGTCAGTGCGGTTCTCCCGGGCCAGGCGGCGATACTGTTTATTGATCAGTTCCAGCTGAGTCAGGCTTTCATGCACTTGTCTTTGGAAGGCCTAAAGCAATACGAACAAAAGAGACCATCAGGTTTTTAATTATTGAAATCAGGATTCATAGATAAGCTAATAGATTTCACTATGGATGCAGACACCTCCTGAGGGCTCTCCTACTGAGAGGCTGCCTTCTGATTAAAACGAGTAAAAAAAGAGAAAAGTTTGCAAAACTGACATAGTTTACTGAATGAGAAATTGCAACATGAATACCCATTGCAATGGCAAAAACAGCACAAAAAAATACTCCCCTTTCTACTGAACCATGTGCGTTTCTATTTGAGAAATGAATACGAAACATTTTTTCCAAAAATGAACAGAAATCCAAGATTCCTGTGGCTGCATTGGATTTCCTTCCACATACTGAATTTGCTGAAGTGCAAACACTGAAGAGATTTAAGCAATTGTTTATTTTGAGTTTTACCAAAAATAGTGAAAAATGGTACCAAAGGAATAACCTCTTTATCTTCAGTATACACTGGTATACGAGTAAGTCTTGTCTTAAAATTTTCATGGAAAGAAAATTTCATCACATCCATACCAACTTATGCCTGGGCAAGTGTCTGCACCATGTACTTTCAGTGCTTCCTCTACCATTACAAAAGCCTCAGTCACCCAGCTGGAGAAGTAAAGAATTTGGTTTGAAAAAAAGAAAAACGATCAAAGTCTGTAGAGTCCTCTCAATATAATTATTCCTTTCATTAAATGGCCATCAAATTGGGTAGGGGACAACCAAGAAGCAGCAAATGAGCTTGCAACTGGAGTGGATCAGCAGAACTGAATTCACTTAAAATAGCCCAAGGAGGCAATTCTCGTATCAGAGGCACAAATCTGACTGTATTTACTAGGATCATGAAATCTAAAAGTGTGCAGTTGTTTCACCTGTTACCAAGCCTTGTCCAGCAAAAGAACAGCTGTGTGTTTGTCTTCCATTTTTTCAGCTCAGCTACACAAGAATGCATCTGTTTCATTCCTTCCTGTAATCTCCTTTCATTCCTCCATAAACTGCTGGAGAGGAAGGAGTTTGATTTTGTACAGTGAAGTCAGTGAGAGCCATCTCTGACCTCAGTGCTCGGGAACTGGAAGGTTCTTACATGGTCTGCTGGGCTCTCTTTTGTTTTTGTTGTTGTTGGGTTTTTTAAAATTCAACTGCAGATATGGAGGGGAAAATAAAATTAGGGAAAAAAAAGTCTAGTTAAAGCAGAAACCTGCTTCACTTAGTATATATATGTGGCTGACTTTGTATTGACTTCACAGTGAAGTTGCCGAATTCCTCTGAATTTGAACACCACAACTTTTGCTTCTGGCA
>NW_009596277.1:31644-78098 GCF_000690535.1 Cariama cristata | reverse complement strand
TCCTGCTGACACTGTAGACACTAAAAATTCCACAAGTCTGCAGGAGAGGGAAGGTCACCATAAAGGCCGAGGTTCAATGAAACAGACTTTGGGCAAAGTCAGGTCAGCTGTAAGAAATCAAAGACAGCCAAGATATTTTTCATACTATTTCTCATACAGAGTCTCACTAAACAAGAGATTTAGATCCTGATCACTGATTAAAGGGACAATGGGAAGGAGGTCTGAGACAGAGCACTTGTGTCCAGGAAGCAAACATTTTAGTAGTATGGCAACCTACCTCACCATAATGAAGTCTGGCAGTGTTTAACAACAAAACCTGGCCAGTACACTCAGAAATGTGAATGTTAATTATAAAACTTGAATCAGCGCTTCACAGTTTATCTTTCTGAATTAATTGTTAAACCAAAAAGTATTAACTGGTCTTAGACGTTGCTTAAAATTTGCATTTCTTCTTCACAGCAAATGCTTTACAGCACCTGACTGTTTACAGAATTGCCTAAACAATTTGTTCTCTTTCCTCAGAATTATTTTTCTCTCCGATCTGGATATACTCCTTGCAAATATGGAACCAAGCAAAAGATTTTCACCTGTGACTAGCCACCTGAGGTGTGTGCTTTACACACAGCTATACATTCCATTGTAATGATGAGACAAGCTCTCACGTTGTAGTAGAGACACTGGAATTATTTAACAAGCTCTTAAGTGTTGACTGAAGTGACAGCTTGTCAGTTTTGAAGCATGCATTTAACTTTTAAATCATGAGGGACACCATGTGGACAT
Source organism: Cariama cristata (assembly GCF_000690535.1). Lineage (NCBI taxonomy): Eukaryota > Metazoa > Chordata > Aves > Cariamiformes > Cariamidae > Cariama > Cariama cristata. Next base: position 77,318 of record NW_009596277.1, on the reverse strand, counting down.
ACAACAATACTTGCACAAACATGAATTTCAGGTATAAGGATCTCAAATGGGGATATTGTATGTTGTACGAAACAGGAAAAGAGTCCAGAGGGCTGGTTTCAGAGAGTTACAGAAAGGAGGGATAAAATCAAACCGAAAGCTAAAACACGCAGCATGCATTTGTAGAGGTATTTGGTGAAGGGAGACTTATGAATGGTCTGGAGCACCTACCGACTGGACATATTAAAAAGTTGCAGAAATAAAAAAAAAGTGAGAAATCTAACTTTGGAGAACAAACAAGTCAGAGTGGATTGATTTATTAGCATTTTCAGTTGCCATTTTCCACTGTTTTTTCACCCTAGAACCTGTCACTGAAAGCAGCTACAAAATCATCAACTCCACTATATTAATACAGTGTCTCTGCTGAGTGACTTGTGTATGGGAAAGAACACCACCAGTTGGCTGCTGTAACGTGATCAGTAGATATTAAATTTCGACTATTATAAATCACCTCAAATTTCTTCAGTTCTTCCTTAGCAACCGTGTAAAGTACACCAGAGGAGCTCGGGTAAGCTGCTGTCCTCTCAGAGATTTTTAGCCAGTCTTCAAATCTAGAGTAGTCATCCAAAAACTTCTGCCACAGCCGCCACGTCTCTTCAATTCTGCAACAGGGAATGGAAAGTTAGGGAATGCCCAGGCTGAAGGCCAGCCGACCTACAGAACTTTAACTGATCATCTACAACAGCAAACTAGTGCTGCACCAGAGAATGACTGGCTCTTAAAATAACTCAGTCAGCCAGGCTGATAAACAGACCACAGGGAAGGTTGGCTCATTCCAGACTGAGCTAGAGTAAGATGATGGCAATTTTTTTTTTTTAAATGCATCTAATTTTGGAATCAGTATAAAAAGAAAGTTGTAAGTATGCAATAGGAGCTCAAAAAATCTGAGCACATGCTAAATACCTTCTGAAATACAGTCCCAGTGTAGGTACCTAAGCTAGTATTTAATAGATTAGAAATTCCACACTACCTTCAACTGCGGAACTTTCTCTCACAGAATACTAAAGATGTTGCAGCACATATTTTAAAGTTCTCAGTCATTGTTCTGCATTGCACAAACATTTTTTTTTTGCATTCACCAAGTGGTAAAATGCTCTCTCTCAATATACACTGAAAACTTATTTTTAGAAAAAACGTTAAAAATTATTCCAATGTTTAAAAAAACAATTTGACTTCCATTGAATATGTAAAAATAGTGGCTAACTCTCGATCCTGAAATCAAACTGGCTTAACATTGAGACTGTAAAATCCCCAAAACTTCAAACATCACTTGATTCAAAATAATTAGATCTTTTTTGGGACAGGTTGTACTACAGCAGAAGCTTCTCTGGTTTTAGACTTTTCGAATACACCTCTGTTTTTATAATACATCTTTCCCAAATCTTAGATATGCAGGTCTGAAAAGGACCTGACCTATGCAAAATTTATGCTTTGTTGATGATATATTGTTTAACCTGAAGTTTGACATCTGGAAAGTCACTTTTTAATATGAATAACTGTTTCTAGTACAATAAAGATCCTAAACAATGATAGCTCAGTTAATTACTGGTGCAAATCTACTAATAGCATACAAAGGCATGAAGAATCTGTATAGTTTCAAGACAGACTGTGTCAAAGACAGAACTTATAAGCTGTATTTTTATACATACACTATACAAGAATTACCATGGCAATAGTATAAAATTACTTAAAGATAGTAATCGGTGGATATAGAGCAGCACAACCTAAAAGCAACAATTTTTTCGCATAAAATCCAGAAAACCATTGAGAATATCCCACAAAACCAAAGAGCATATAAAGTTCAATTTGGCATTTTGAAAAGTCATAGTTTACATAGAGTTATTGATATGACTGTGTAAACATCACAGAAATCACATTCATAACTTAAAAAGACACAGAAAAAGATCTTCATAGCTACAGGAGTTCAAACAATTAAACATGTATTATTACTGGTCAGCACAGAGTATGTTGCATTGGCCCAACGTAACCTCCATCATGATGGCTATCAAAATCACCCATGCTGTCCTAGATGGGATGCTCTCTCACCATTTCTATGAAGTGTGAGAAATAAGACATCATTCCATGATGTCTTGCGAGCAAAATCTGATATCTGTACCTTGTATAAATGCACATACAAACGCAATTCGAAATTTTTTTCCCCCCAGCATAACAGCTATTGCCTTTTATTCAGTGTATGATCTTTTTCTGACCCCTACACCCTTTTCTTCAGTACTGCAACCCTAGAATGCACATCCTGTCCTGTATTTGTGCCTGTGGAAGGAAATACTAATTTGTAGACATTTTAGACTTACTTAAGTCGCCTTTCCATTGACATTGCACAAATGTTCCTCCACCTTCTGTCCAGATTGCGTGTAGCCTGCTGGATAGAGTCACACTCTGCTTCTGTGGCACAAGCATCACAGTCATGAAGAAGCACTTCACATAGATTGAGAACAGATGCCACTCCAGTGCTGTGTTTCTCTATGTCCCTCTGAAGTTCCTGCAGGTAAAGAAATTATTTCTTAAGAGAAATTGCAAAACATGCATAAATACAAATGCATTTCTTTTCCACTTATTAAAAAAAAAATTAAATAAGCTTGCGAACAGGAGAAAAACATCCAGTGAATACCTATGAAGAGATTGCATCTGCACAAGTGGTGTTGCAATGTTATTAACGAGGCGAGGAGAATCTGGCAGCATGCACAGCTCTCCCAGGGACTACGAACACCAAACCATCACCTGGGATGAACTGCCAGAGCTTTGCATGCTCAGCTGAGCATCTTTCACATATATTTAATCAACATCACCAATAAATGGTGGAATTATTCCCAGTCCTTTCCCATTATCATAGAGAATGTAAAGCAGAAGTTAGTAAGAGAAGTGTGACAAAAAAATATGTTCTTATCTACTGCGAGGGTTTGGTGGAGGTAGCCTTTGTGAACCTACTGTTCGCCAGGTGATCAGGCTGCAAAACGGCATGTTTGACATGGAGACTGGCAGCAGCACATGTTGAACAGTGCATCTCTAGTAGGAGATTCTCCTTCCTTCAACTTTCCAGTTCTATACCATTTTCATTAGAAATGGAAAAGGAAAATTCAGGACAGGTAAAGAAAATGCACTTATACTGTCTTAGCACTTATTGTACGTGATCAGTATTATTTCTCCTGTCGGTTTCTTGGTTGTAATGGCTTGTTGTGCACTGATCATAATGTTTCATCTTGAAGCAATGTTTCAGCTTCAGTTTTGAACTACAGGTTCAAGTTAAGACAAGCACAAAAGTAACTGGTTATTGCTGTCAGAGCAGTGCAAGAAAAGAAACCCTGCTTGACTTCTGCCTACATTTGCAATAAATCATCAGAATATTAGATGGAAAACTCAGGATGGATAGTAACAAAGCCAAGACAACATAATTCCGATAGTGAAAAAGTAGTACTAATGTGACTACACGAAAAAGTAATATATTGCATCTAGAATACTATGTTCACTTCTGATTCAGATGAAGAAAAGAACTATTAGGACAATTAGAGATGTGGAAGTTTATTTAGGAGAACAAGAACCTGGCAGCTTGAGGATGAGTAGACATATGCTGCTCTTTATAATTTTGCTAGTGAAGTAAACCATGATATGCAAAGGGAAATATAGTGTCAACATACATTCAAGGTCTAACTGGAGGAACTTTTCTTACAACTAGCAATATGATGTCCTGAAAACGCCTTCCAGCAGGAAATGAGATCTAAATGTAGAATCTAAAAACCTCAGTAAATTTGAAATGGAGCAAGGTCAACTTGTATCAACCATCTGATTTGGTTGGTTGTGAAAACTGGGGTTGGACTCACTGAAGTAATCTATTTCCTCTTCTCATCTATGAAACAGAAGGCTACTTTGTGAGCATCTGCATGAGACCATCAATTGGAAAATCACAACGTTTTCTTCCTCATTGCTGGCCCTTTCACTTTCCCTTGCCTGCAAAATGCTCCTTCATTATGATGTCCAAGTGCTTATTCTTCTTTCTACCCATCCTGAAACGTTATGTAAGGGTGGATACTATAAACAGATGCAATACTCTACGAAACACATACTCCAGACAGCTATGAGACTTGAGGTTAAACAAGTTCAGGTAACACAATCTCCTCTCTGCTGTTTTGAAGTAGAGCAGTAGTGAGAACTGCCAGTTGGTGGTCCTGAGGATTCCTAAGGATTAAACTTTTTTATTCACCTACAGAACCTTTCTACAAGCAATGTCTACACTTTTTTCTCCATATCCTTATATTTCTTTCCCAGATTTTAAAATTTCCTATGTTTATTAGAGAACATTTAGCCTTTGGGTTTGTTGAAAAAGGAGCATCACTTTTACGCACTGCTGTCACCCACATAAAGCTTTTTTTCCTTTATCAATCCAGAAGCAAACACCATTTTTTCCACATTTCAAGTGGTAGCAGGTTGAGGAAGTAAACAAACCAGTAATCCTTGAATGCAGTTTGTGACCCTAGGAAAATACTGCAGTGAAGTTACCCTACCTTCCCCAGGATATTCAGCTTCAGTTGTATCTTTAATTTCACTACAGACACCAGCAATCTGCAAAACTGGTTCTTGGCTGAAGTAGATGCTGAGAAGTAGATAACGGAGGTATAGAAATGGAATTTGGCCCTCCTCTTTCACAGCATAATATTTTTAACGTAATTTTGTATATGAAGAACTGGTAACAGTATGAGCAGGGAAGATAACATGATCTTAGTGGAAGATCAAACATGGAAAAGAACATAAGATCACTAATGGAAGAAGAAAAAGGGATGAAATACTTGAGGTGTCCAATGTACTGCCCTTCTGAGATGCGGTGGATAGTGATACAGCCTCCAACTAATAAAAAATACTGGTTGCCATACACTGAAGGTGAGTGGGGTTTTTTAATTACTATTATAACCGTGGCTTGCAGGTTATCAAATAAAATCAAATCATGATCAAGTTTCCAAACATGGAATCTTCCAGGATAAGATTCACCTCTATTTCTCCCCCTTGGAGTTCAAATTAAACCATAATTCTACAGAATATCACTGCATGCTGTCACTGTGTGGGGATCACCACAAGGAAACAAGCGGAAGGCAGAGATACACCAGTCTCCATGCCCAGAGTAAGTCCCATCAGAAGTGGTTGTAACAAACTGTGGGATACCTGCATAGGGATGCTAGTAAAAAATCTCAAGTATCTACTTTGTTGATAGCAATGTTTAGCCCTGCCCAGAACTTTATTGTCTCAGAAATACCACTCATTAGTGATGCTTATGTGTTATAAATTATTATCCCTATGTAAATTACATAGAGAATATTAATAAGCAATTCTGCACAGCCATGTAGCAAATCAGCTGGGGAGTCGGCAAAAACTCTGAGGGAGTTCTTGGGTCTCAGTCCCACACACAGCTTAAAAGAGCAAAATGCCAGTTCGTACACTTCACAAATTAATTATCCCCAAAACATTTTGGCACTCCTCTTCCCACACACTTTTTTCTCCTCTGGAGAAGGAACTCAGGAGAGCATCTAACTCATCTCCACTGAGGCACCAGAAAGGTATTTTTGCCAATAAATAACCAACAGGAACACAACAGAACAACAGTCCTCCCCAGCAATGTGCTTCTAGGTAAAACTGCGCTGGGCAGTAAAGTGGAACAGGAAAGAGAAAGTATAGTAAATCTTCTTAGGAATAACATCAGTTTTAATGCCAAAAACTGGTTGACATAACATTTTTCTGCCTGTTCCAGTGTTGACTATTTAGTTCTAGCACTGCTTAAAGGCTTTGTGTGCTATAAATCAACCAATTTTAACTTCACACGTATAGCTCATGCATCTTTGCGTGCAAAGTGATTCTCAAACAAGCTGCAAAATAAAACTGAGTTAGAATGGTTGCTAAAAAATAGTCATTTTCAAGCATGTGCAAAATTTGCAAGGTCTAATAAGTGTCAGTTTTGCCTCTGGGAACAGACAATTCAAGCAAACAAAAACACAAACCCCAAAGGAAAAACAGTTGCAATAACCTGTTCAGGTTACATCTCTTGGTGCCTTACCTTTCTTGGAAAGGTCACTCAGCTCCTGGTGCATTTGATGTCAAAGCCAGCAGAAGGCTCTATAAGTGACACAGTAAGTACCACTTGCCTTGATATTTAAACACTACTTTACCTCATGCCCTCTCAGCATTGAGCCAGGTATGGGCAGCCCAAGGGCACTCTACTTTGGTTCTCCCCATGTCATCGTGCACCTGATAAGTGTGTTGTGTTTTACCTGCTGTTCATTTAGCTTCCTTTGTATCTCCTCAGAGTCACAAGTTTCATAGACAATAGGTTTGGACAGCTCTGACTCAATGTGGGCAAGCCACGACCTCAGGCTACTCATGTTTTTATCCAGTTGCTGCACCGCAACGAGGGTCTCCTTCAGTTTCTTTACCCTGTAAAGAAAAAGAAATGGCAGCATAAATACACCCTGAAGGACAATATCCACAGCATGTGTTTCAGGAAATTTTCAGAGAAACTTAACTTAGATGGCAACTTCTGTTCTGAAATCTTGCTTTATTATGTAACAGAAGTATATTATATGTGCAAACAGTCTGGCATTCATAGGTTCCGGTTAAGAAAAATTCAGAGCTTACTAACACCAAACAACATTTTCAAAGCTTCTGTACCTTTATCAGTTGAATTAAATGTTTGTTAAGAAAGGAAAACTTTTTTTTTTTAATGAACTCCGACATACCAAAACCCCAAAACAATCTGAGCAGTTTAATTTTGTATTTGACCAATAGATGACAAAAGTTCTTAGACTACAAATAACTTACCCATTTAACCAGTACTGGTGGTGGAGTGCACTGAGTGAACAGGCCTTTTTCACATAGGTCATTTTCAAACATTGAACTACATATCATGGAACGGTTTGGGTTGGAAGGGACCTTTAAAGGTCATTTAGTCCAAGCCCCCTGCAATGAGCAGGGACATCTTCAACTCGATCAGGTTGCTCAGAGCCCCGTCCAAGCTGACTGTGAACATTTCCAGGGATGGGGCATCGACCACCTCTCTGGGCAACCTGTGCCAGTGTGAAGACCTGTCCTTGAATAAGTAAGTTTTAGAGAGAGAAATCCAGCTGAGAACTTGGTGAGAATTCCTGAAGCCCAAGGGCTACTTTAACTTGTTCTTGGTCTTAATGGACTACTATAGATTTAAACAGATGAAATGGGAATGTAACTGCATGGCAATTTAAGAAGTATTTTTCTTGACATCCTGACCTTGCAACAGCAATAGCCAGGAAAAATTAAATAGTGGGGTGTTTTTTTTGTGTGTGTTTTTTTGTGTGTGTGTGTGTTTTGTTTGTTGGTTTTTTTTTGTTGTTTGTTTGTTTTTTTTTATCAAGGGAACATTAAGCTTAGAGGGTGAGAAAAATTTGATTAAACCTTCATCCTATCTTGATATTTTTTCCTTCAGCCCATTTTAACTGCAAAAACGTCTGTCAGTAATTCCCTCCTTCCTATCCCCATGTTACACAACATACATTAGTGGATTCCAAAATTGTTTCTAAGCTTTCTTTTTGTTTTTCCTGTTTACGTAGTACCACAAACAGTTTTGAGTAACATTCCCTTTTATGCTTCTATTGCTCTTCCACTTAAGTGTTTCAGTATCGGAAAGCTTTAAGACATGAGTGGAGCTGAGAACAGACTGATTAAATCGAGTTGAAAAAGATAAGATTGCCAGATTGATTCGTCAAACAAACAAAATGCCACCTGACTATTCTATAATTCAAATAGCGCAATTCACATTTTTTCCATAATACTAACCAGCAAATTTATCAAGTGTTTCCATATTTAAAAGAGTAGTTGCAGCTGACCATTAAGAGGCTAATATGAGTGTCCTTTTATTACCAAAGGGAAATGCAGAGACCCTAACATCAACTTAAAATCTTAAAAGTAAAATCTTCCAATTTTTTCTCTCTTTCTAGCCCTTGCTTTAGATCACAGATGGTCCAACTGTGGCTCTTTAGCACAAAACACACTTAAGAACAGTTTGAATGCATCTTCCTTGCCAGAGTCTCATGACCAACAGCTGCATGGTTATGATCTGAAAAAAAATAATCCTGGTAACTGGAAAAAAAAAATAAATCTACATAATCTGAAAATCTGGCTATGAAGGGACTGAAGTCAACACAAGCATGCTGAAAGACTGCCCCAGTCCCCATCATCAGGTCATCCCAAAACACAGCTTTATCTTTAGCCTTGGAGAGCTACTAGGATAACACACAATGTCTGGGGGCACCATCTCCTTGTCGCCTATGGTTGTACATACGGTGCTCTGTGAGTTTGGACCAACTGAAACTTGCTCATAAGGTGAGCAAGAAGGTTGGTTATCACTTTTCTGGAACTCACAGACAGCTTTTCAGTCTCTAACATTACTGAAGAGGAGTGAAATCCTGCCCATTTTCTGCTCAGATTTTCAAAGCTGGATGCTGCTGATCCTTTGCAGGCACACTGGAGTGGGGAAGGGAACAATGAGTCATGTTAGCTCCACGTAGAAGCAATGTCACTCTATCATTTGCACGCCCAGGCTGTGGACGAGGCTTTTCTTATTTGCAGTTGTATAGTACCCTAACCTGCATCCCAGATTTTATTTACCTTTTGCCTGCAACACTTGATAAAGGGCCCATAATTTAAAATGTGCCCTCTTTGCCTCAGGCAGACTGCATGCGAATACATCCCTGCCAGAGCAAAAACCACCCCAGCCCAAACAGAGCTGTTTTCACCCACATGACCTAAGTTACTCAATAGAGAAGAAGAAAAAAAGTGCAACATACTAAAAGAACACTCCAACCAAAATCAGAAGCTGCTGCTAAACCTCCCCTTTCACCAAATTGTTGCAATTCCCTGCACCTAAGGTCCAAAAAAATAGAAAAGGACAACTCCCTTCCTATGTTTACTGTTAACACTGTTCTTTTTTTGTACTGAGTCTAACATAACAGGTTCCTTGCCCATGGTACAAATAGAAGCAAATAAAAAAAATGCTTCTTGGAGTATGCTGGGCTTACTTTTTTTGACTGAACTGCAATACAGTGTTACGCCTCTCGCTACTCTGAAAACATATCTGTGGACAAATAATAGATGTGATCCACTGTGTCTAAGAGTATTTCTTCTGAATTTCAACAGGCAAGATGCCTATGCTCTTCTGTGCCTGCATACAAATAACTACATGATGTGTGTGCAACAAAAATCTCTCTTTCTTAAAAATGTAGCAGCTCAAAATCCTATCTTTACATGCTAATGGTGGGGCGTGAAAGCTAATGAAACTAAAAGCTCTGCTTAGAGACAAAGGTCAAATTATAAACCATTCAAGTATGTGGGATCCCTAGCCAACTGTAATTTTGACCTTTTGATATTTCATTTACAAGATTATGTTTAAGCAGTTAATTGTTCCAATAATCATCTCATGCACTTGTTGCAGCACTATGCATGTTACTGCAAGAGACTTGAGATAACTCCTGTCCTTGATAATGAAGATTCCACATTGAAATCAAAGAGCTGGACCTATGACACGGTTGTTTTATAGGTTGTTTTTTATATAACACACACACAAATCAGTCTTGCTACATTTTACAACTACTCGAGACTCTCAGAAAGGAAAATACTGCAGAATTCAATTGTTCATTTTTATGGTTTACTGACGAAAATTCATCTGAAAATTTGAATGGGCTTATCATGCTTACGTTTCTGTGTTCCAACTACTTTACCTCATTTTCCCCAAGAAAGTAAGAACTTTAAAATGTCTATTTTATATTAAGAAAAGGCAGTGGAAGAACAACTTGGAGCTGAAATTAAGCACAAATACCTTTAATTCAACTAGTACTAAATTAGACAGCCTTAGACTCCACTTAAACCTAAACAGGAACAACCCTGTAAATACATAACAATGCATCATATAGAACTCATAGCTACTGCATTACTCATTTAGACAGCTGGTTACTAATATTAAACTTTAAAAGCAACATGAAAAAAGTCAGTAGGAGCAAGTTAGCTAAGTCTGTACAAAAAGAAAGTCTGGTAGAAAGCAGAAAAGTTTTTTTAAAAAAACCTACTTGGAACTAGAGATAAAGTTTCAAGAAACACTCTATGAAATAGTGAAAAATATTACATTATTAAAATTAGTTTTTAAAAAAATCAGTTAAAAAATAATCTTTTTATGATTATAAAAGATTTATTGTCCAAAGTACAGTACTCCTGCATACCAGGACACTAGTACCGCCTGCTGTATTTGCTCTTCAGTTTCCCCTTTCAAAGAGTAAATTTCTAGAACTCTGAACAACAACAGCAAAACTTCTAGAAAAGACAGTGTGAAGAGGGAAAAAGAGAAGCTGAATCAAAAATCCAAGATGATGTAGGCTGAGTTCAAGTATTACACGCAGTTACAAAACAGTCATTAATATGCACAGGACAGACCAGCTTTGGTAAGTTAAGTCTGAAATACTTTCTTTACAGCCTCCCTCCTTCTCTGCCTTTTGCCTGTAGCCATGCCCCTCTGATGACACGAACAGTGAGCAGATAAATACAAAGTTCGCTTTGTTTCATGTTTGTACATGCTCTTGCATTTAAAAACACCAGTAAAACCAGTCTACAGGTCTTTTCAGACAGCTAAGAGAATTTGCTAGTTCTAAGTCTGCATCAGTAACTAAAAAATGATTCTGGGATCCAAAAGTACTAGCTGTAAAACAAAGTATGCTGTTATCACTATGAACTATTTTTAAACTGAGTAGAAAACAGTAATTTCTAGCTAAGGTAGTGATTTCTACATGTCAATATTTCAATTAGTTTCCCAGTAAGCCAAGAGTTCAGAAAGAACCGTATCAATCAAACGCAAACAAAAATAGCTGCCTGCCTTGTGATATCACAATTACAGTCTGGGAGATCTGAATCCACACTGCCGTCCTCCGCCATCCTCACAGCATGCAGGTCCTCCGCCACCACCATGAAATTTTCCAGCATTAAAAAGAAGAACTTCCACTCCAAAAGCCTGCAAACCCTGTGCTTTGGCGGGGGGAGGAAAGGGGACACACTTCTCTCTGCTGGTGAGCACTGTACAGAAAATGTTGCACGCCAAACAAATGTTAGCAGCCGTTGCTTGATAACATGAGACTGAATGGTGACAAGTGGTCATGTTTCTAAATAAAACTTGCATTCATCAACATGTGCCAGACTTGATCTCCAGGAATGTGGACCACGAGCACTAGGGGAAGGGATGAAAACACATTCAACAAAGCCTTCTTTGCAAAGCCTGAGCAGTTGCAGCAATTGCCCTGCTTCCTGGCTGTAAACATCTGTAACCTTTTTTGCACTGGGCTGACATACCAGAAAAATTTATCTCAACGATGAAAATGTTCTAGAAGGACAGAAACAGAAGTGTCTGATGCAGAGACACAGCTACCTTTCTGTAGCTGTCTCTCCTGCAGTTACAGACCTCCTCAAAATGGAGATGAAATTAAAAAAAGTGGGTAAGGAAACAGAATGTGAGAAAGAAAGAGGCTTTTACAGGTGAATGGAGAAGTTCCACTGCACGGCATAAAATCAACAGGTAAAGATTCAGACTGGATGCATATTACCACACTGTATTACTAAAGTATTTTCACAGAACATTTTATATTTTTTCACAGCTGTAGCAAACAGACCACTAAGAAAAATGCTCCAGGCAAAGGATGGATTAATCTGCATTTACTAGCTAAGTGCAGCCTAAATCATGTTATATGATACACTGCAAACTCCAAAATATCATTAACAGGAACACACCCTAATATATAACAACATATTCTAAAGAGCCTCTGGAGTCTTCTGAAAATCATCTTGGGGGATGCAAACCCTTTTGTCCAGTCAGAATTAGACATCAATACAAGTACTTTGTACATACATTAATCAACAACTTGGGCTTTAACTGCTATCAGCCTAAGCTAGGGCTGAACTAGCAACACTTCCACAACCTAGCATCAAACCTCTCCACCATTCATTTCCCAACTTCAGCAATGCAATGTTCAAACTTTGCAGAGTTTTTTTTCACTTCAGTAAGCACTGGAATGGAAAGGGTTATATGTTTAACTGCATACAATAGCACTGAGCTTGCTAGTTGAGAAGGCTAAGTTGAAATGATCTGAAAATAAATATTTTACAGAAATTAGTTTAGAACTAGGACTTGACACCCTGCTTTGTGACAACAGAATGAGAAAGTTTAACTGTATAATACTGCAGTTTATATCTCCCCATCCCAAGAATGATACAGAACCCTGAACCCTTACCCATCCCTATAGAGGACACTAACCTCTAATACTGAATAGACAATACAGATATTTTAAAGATGTATTTTGCAGTTTCTGAATGCAATCACTTTTCACTAGAAACTTCCTGAAGGTATTATTTGAACATTTGTCTGAGTAGGCATTTCAAAAGATAAACACAAAAATACAGCAAATATACTGTATGTTCAACAACTGGTGATGTATCACATCCTCCGAACTAGCAGGCTCCTTGACCGTAATGCACTACTTCCTGACTTAATTGTTCTGTAAGAAATATACAGTGTTCATTACTTTAAAATGAACCACTATAAAAGGAGCTGGAGCCAGCGGAATGCTTCTGCTTACATAAAATTTACTGCTCCCATGCTTACAGATTTTAGATCAGGAATGCAGTAAAACCATATGAAAGAAGAATGGACAAAAAAAGACAAAAAAAGTAAACAAACCCTTTTGCTGCTGACAGGACTGAAGTTTTACTAATTCATATGTCTTTACATCACAGAAGTGTAAAATGTAAAGTATGCATTTTATGAAGTACAAAATTGTGACAAAATTATTGTTGTTAATAGGAAGGAGGTTGTAGCACAACTCAACAGAAAGTACTGAAACAAATAAACCAGTTTCTTCACATATCAAACTACAATCCTGTATTTCTTTAAGTTATGAAAATTGCTGTTATATTTTTGACCTTGAGTAAATAGAATCTTCAAGCCCAATGTACATATGTCTACCTGCAGTTACTCTTCTCCATTAGTGAAAACTTAATCACGCAGAAAAACTAAGACTTAATTTGGGAACAGCTCTTCTCGAAATCCAAAACTACAAAAGCACTGTTTTGATTCCTCTGCCAAGAATTTTTTTAGAAAAACTACCTTTGTACCCAGTTTTAAGCACTCATTTGAAGTAAGATGGTACTGGAGCAAGGCTCACTAAATCTGACTGCAACTGATACTATGTTGTTCTAGCAGATAATGTTTTGAGTTGATGCTTCTTGAAGAAATTATGTCAGGTACTGTAAAGTAAAACAAGTAAGTGAATTTCACAGAAATGTGTTGATGGTTAAGAATAAACTCATTTCTCAATTAATGATGAAAAGGCAGACAATAAAAAGACTTTAAATTCATGACATCCAGCATATAAATCTGTCCCATGTAGCACTTAGAAACAACACGACTGTTTTACCTGGCTGCAATGAGATCTAGAAGATGTTGCCACCTGTCATTGATCTTGCCAAGTTTGTACTCGATCTCTGATGCTTTACTCTCATGGCTAGCTTTAGCAAGTCGCTCTCCCATTTGCTGGAGCTGGATTTTGTTCTTTTGGGCTACAGCAATTTCCTCTTGATAATCCTGGACAATAAAGAGCAATCAGAAGTCAGGGTTGTCATTCTGAATACACTCTGCTCTACGCTACTAAAGGAACCTTAAAAAATGCAAATGAATGTTGGTTTTTTTTGGTGTTTGGTACAGCAGAGAGACAACCTCTTAAATATTAGATGTATAACCACAAACAACTTCATCAGAAGAATGAAAAAAAAAACCCAAACCAGAACGCAATTCTGTCTATAAATATATCTGCTACGGTTAAACTCATTACAGGCAATTCTGATTGGACATTTAGTAAAACATTCAGATGCCTTTGACTTTGCATTCACTTCATTTCCTGGTATCCTGGGAGGTCCTACCTCAAGAAAGACAGGAAAATGCTACGTAGTGAGGGCAGAACACAAACACTCAGTCTTACTGGAACTTAGAGACATCAGTGTAAGGTAAAACCTCCATTCCAGCTAATTTAGTATCCTCTTTGCAACACAAAACAAGTAAGCAGTTAAAGAACAGTACGTAAGTGTACATGCACTGCACGATACCTTTTTAAGTTTCTCAATCATTTCTTCTATGAGGATGTCGCCATTTTGAGAAACCTTACTTTCCATTTGTGTCAGCCACTCACAGAGCTCCTTGTTCTTCTCACTGAAGACAGCCCACTCATTCAGTCTTTCACTGACTTGTTGTCGACGTAAGGAGACCTTAAAACATTTGTGAAGAGTAAATAAAAACAAAATAGTAAATGGATTTAAGAGATGCTTGAAACAGTTTGCACATCAATGTGCACTCCTCTGGCCCTGCAAAAGTGTTCCAGCCACTTACTTGCCATTAAAACAAACTGGAGTTGTACTGCAAAAATTGTGTGACACTCTGTGAGTTTAGCAGTAAGTGTTAATCTCAGGTTTCCCATTAGCTACCCGCTATGCATAGAGAGAGGCATCCAAGTGTTACGCTCAGTAGCCTGTCAATATTTTGTTTTATAATGTCTCTAACCCAAAGGTTTCATTAGAAGATAAAAAATAAATTTTCTTACAATTTTTGCTCACTTATAAGATGTTATATAGTAATAGTTTCTTTTAGTCTAAGAGATTAAATACAAAGGGAAGATATAAATGCTTGACCAAAGCAAAAAAATATACATAGCATAGGCCAAACTCCAAAAGACTCTGTGATTTGTCCATGAGCATGATTTTTAAGTACAAAGCTAAATCAAAGATGCACTATATTTTGCATTAGCAATTTTCTACTTGAGTCCAAATACACTAATTTCATAGATGACTATTTCTCCTGAACAGGTACAACACCTTGAGAGAGTCCAAAGCACCAAGGAGTGCCCTCACAGGAAAGAATAGGCATAAAACATCAAACAGGGGAATGCTGTAGTTAATACAGGAGGAAGGAAAACGTTGCTATATTTAAGAAATTGCTATAGCAGTGATACCATCTCAGATTATGAATTGCAATAGACAAAGATAGACATTGAAATCAAAATAGCAGCAGAGGGTGAGCAGCAAAGTCATCTCTCCAGTTTCAGACACCTGTACAACTACTTACTTCCTCCCCATTGTATTCTGTGTTGTTTGACTTTGTATCAGCATTTCAGCTGGGAAGATGGAGACTGCATCTGCTCTTTCATAAACAAAAGTGACGTGTTCTTTAACTACTCTGTTAGGTTTAACAAGGGCAGACACATGATCTCGCATTTCCTTTCTGCGATTCTAAACTTGATGGCAGCTTTCCAGAAATAAGCAACGGTTGAACAAAGTGTTGCACTAGGTTACATCCTGAAACACTCAGTACGCACAAAACTAAGATAAAACGTCTTTACTGGGCTCCCTCCTTTACCATAAACATACATGCAGTGACTACACTGTAGTTTAGATACATTGGCTCATTCAAAAGCAACTAACTCATAACAAGTTCTGCGCTGTTAACTGTGAAGCATTTTTCCTACTTTGGGGGTGTTTTTGAAGCCTTAACAGGTACCTTGCATGAGATAACTATTTCAAAGTTAGCCCCGGTGTATCTGGATTGCAATCTCTACTGAAGCACAGAAATAACATTAGGATAACCTGAAAAGCTGGGTGAGGGAGACTCCACTACCTGGGTTTCTAAATGCAAAATGGAGGCAATAAACACATTAATAGCGTGATGCACGTGAAAAATCAAACAGCACTCCTCAGTTCATTCTGCAGCCAAGCAAGTCACCCTCAGACTAAGAGAAATGCAGACACCCATGTCTGAAGAAGCAGAAGCTATCAGCAGAACTGAAGGTACAATACAGTCACGTTCAGCGGAGAGGGGACATCCTTTCTGAGCACAGCTCTTCCACCAAAGCACAGTAAACTGTATTACTTCTGTCTTTTCCCCAGCCAGCCCTGCCACAGTTCTACAGCACACAATGTGACTTTTTTGTTGGTTTTTCAAGGTTGCTTAAATAGGACCTCACGGCCATGACAAAGTTCAAGACATGTAGAAATGCTAGCAGTAACCAAAGGAAGCATTTCAACAGATGTTTTCTCTGATTCAGCAAGAGTTCAGTTTTGAATCTGCATGTGCCCACATGCATCCTTTCTAGAAGGTGCCACTTGCACCCAACACTTTTGCAGCCTGCATACTCCGATCAGTTCTCAGTATGATACTCGCCTGGTGGCACAGCTCCTCCCACTGTCTGTGCAACAGCTCTACGCGCTCACTGAGGATTGAGATATCATCTGCACTGATATATATAGACAGGGTCTCCTTCAGCAGCGAGAGGTGTGCGAGGTCATCTGTCCATCCTTCAACAGCATTCTCTAACTCCTGAAAAGAAGCGCACAAGGAAAAAGGACCAGTTTGCTAACAAATAAAAATTTGAATTTGTTGATGAAGCACAAAGACAAGCACTGTTATCCCACTAAATTAAAGCCACATCTGAGCAGACCTATTATTTCAAGTGAACTGTTTCAGCCTCATTTGAAAGAAAAAGAAAACACCAACTCCATATGTACCAGTATTTTCAGAGTTATGATAAAGGTAACTCCCCAACAGAGAATGGTATGTCAGCCTTGTAACAAGCAGTCACAAACTGCTTGAGTCACTACTCAAATCTCTCTAAAGTTCAAAGGTATTTGAGAACTCCAAGTATTGGTTTAGACTTCACTGTATTGAAAATATTTTCAAGTTGTAATCCATGTCTAAACTGCAAAGAATATAGCATAAAAGTGTTATCTAAGATCCCTCACAGTAATCTCACCTTAAATAAAAAGCACTAAAAGAGCAGTTTAGATACTATGAGTTTAAATTTGAAGTTAGAATTTCTATAATAAAAACACATCAGTATTTAGTGCTTCTACAGTTCTTTTCAGACCGTGTTGTGATCTCACTTTGATCAGATCTGTATTTACCCTGCAGGATTTGCATTTCAGTGAGATTAATCAGGTACTACACTGTCCAAATGTTACCTGGATAGTTTCTTGTCACAGGGATGGCTGACTGGTTTGCACAGTCAGTAACGTGAAGCCTATTAACAATGGAAGAGGTTACTGCACAAAGGCAGGCAAAGATTAGACGACAGTCAACAGAGAACAAGTGCTTTACCTTGCAACGAATCTGCTCTGCATGCAGCTCATCATGGTGTTCTGGCAATGGCTGAGAAAGCTTTTTTTTGAATGATCTCAGCTTCTCCAGGGAGTCCTCTATGCCGTTTTCAGATTTTTCCCAGTCCTGGAGGCAGAATATTTATTAGACTTCAATCCAGATTTGGATTATACTTATCTCAGTTGATTTGCCTAACCACTGAACAGTGAAAACTTTTTCATAACAATAACATGCCCTGAAATCCCCCTCTAAACAACGCTCATAGTCTCAGAGCTTGAATCATGTGTACAACTGTGTCAAATTTTTTGTAGAGAGAAATATATAGAAATATAGTAGAAACACACGAGCAAAAATCTCCTGTTATTACAACATTGTCTAGATCCAACTCCATCCTTTCAGAAAAGCCTCTCCCTGACAAAATTATTTTCCATTTCCTTTCTTAAATGCCTGTATTAAGCACACCACTGTTCTTTGACAAAAGCTTCATTCAGGTGCATTAATCTCCAGAATAAAAAAGTGGTTGGGGATGCTGCACATTCAGGTCAGATTGAAGTACCTGCAGTATCTCCTCTAAATTATGATTCCAGCAGCTACACCCAGCTTTAGCGTGTGTATACTTTCCAAAATTTGGAGTGTGTCCAATGCAATCAAACCTTACCAATCGTCATGTAACAGTATGGTTTTATCTGCCTCACCTCCTTGTTAAAAAGGTACTCACAGACAGAAAGATCTCTAATAAGCCAGTCAACCCATAAAGAATGCCAGTTGTGTGATACCAGAAAATACAGAACATGCTTCTCAGTCTTCTGTTTCAAGATATTCTCCTTCTACCACTGCCTTTGTATTTCTCTCCTTCCTTTTTTTTCCAATCTATGCCAGTATTTCATTATCATCTTCAGGATGGAGAATTACAAACAACGGGTCTTGCAAAAACCCCCTCTCTCTCTAGTGTCTTCTTTCTTCTCTCCTTAGTATGTAATATGACCTTAGATGACAATAGTATGTGATGTTCTTAATGCAACACATACTCTTCTAGAGTATACACCTGTGCTTCCCATTTGGTCAGAAGACCACTAAAAAGTCATGTATTTAAGACCAAGATAGCATAATGTAATGAAGGCTTGATATCTATGAGACGATTTATGCAATTTGTGTGATAAGTTCCCTACTTCCTCACCTTCAAGCATTAAGTTCCATATTTTCATGGAGACAAAATACCACAGAACCTTCAGTCTCCCTAGATAACAGCTTTCATGACTAAAATTTCCTGACATAATTCCCCCACTAGAAGCCAAGGTACGAGGAATAAGGCTTGAAAGAGGAAGAAAAATTTACTTATCTGAACTTTTCCAAAATAGTATTTAATTTTCTTGCACTGCTTTGCTTCTTGCCATTTACAAACAAAAGTGTTTGTAATTCTGTAATTCTATTAGACCTCTGAAACTATTCTAAAAACACTTGCCCTCTTCTATTAATACACACGAGTTCAATTTTCATTATCCTTCCTAGAATGAGTAAAAGGGGAGAAACAAATAGACCAAATTTAAATTCCAGCCTATCATCTTCAGTACTTAAAGTGAGGTTGGCAGGCATTCTGGACATTGCTTATATCAAAATAAAGTTTATGTTGAAAATAGGACTTGTAGGAATATCCTTTATTGGCAGTGTTCTGAAAGTATCAATTAAAAGATATCAACTAACATACAACCCTACTGTGAAGAATAACCTCTCCCAGTTTCAGAGGTGGTGAAATAAAATCATGAGCTTATGTAGCGTATATGCAATTCCTGTGTTTGTGCTTACCCCTTGAAAACGCTTTTCTTTAACAGGGTTCACCACGAGAAACCACGAACTTGCTGAAGAAGCACAGAAAAAATCACACACTTACCTTTAGTAGTAAAGCAAGCTGTTTCTTTCGTTGCTCCAGTTGGGTGCTAGCTATCTTCCAGCGCTCCTGAATTTCAGTAAGCTCAATCTGCAGGGCTGCCTCAGCTCCACTGTCAGCAGAGAGCAGCAGTTGCTTCCCAGCTTCCACAGTGAGGATATAACTCCCTTGCTGCCTTAGAAGAACTTTTTCTTTAAGCTGAAAATATTAGTTTTCTGTCAGCTTTGTCTTTTTAATTACAATTAGCAATTCAGTATGGTTAATTCTCAAGACCATGCTTTAACTGACTGCATACCTTGGCTTAACCGTGAGCTACTACCCAAATGGTTTACTCTAACCTTTTCACAATTATTTACTGCAGCAGACCTTTAGAAAATTTCTCCAAGGAGATAGAGACATGAAAGGCTTCCCTCTCCCCATAAACACCAGTATCTCAATTGCTCCTGAAGAGAAATAGTTCCTTTAGAACTTATTATGGTTATAAGCTTTATTATTATATGTATCTTCCAGCCAAAAAGCTTAAGACACCAAGCTGCTAAATAGATACTGTTAACCTCACATGAAGCTGGACGCTCAAGGTATCCTTTTTTGTCCTCCACAAACAGGACATCATTGTTTTTTTCAAGACAGTTTCAGTGTGACATTAGCTACAAAGCAAAACCAGAAGCAAACAAGGCTCGAGAGAGAGGGCTCAGTAAGTTTTTCATTGCATATTCTTTACGAACTCCCACTTCATTTCCATCACACTGCTGCTTCTGAGGCTATGCCAGCTTCAAAGAAGAACTAACATCCAATATTGCTTTCTGCAAAACAGATAGTCTGAATCTAATACATTTCTAAGAACGTTTTAAATTATGAAGGTTGGAAAAAAAGCGGTTCCTCTTTCTTCAAA
This sequence comes from Cariama cristata, assembly GCF_000690535.1. Lineage (NCBI taxonomy): Eukaryota > Metazoa > Chordata > Aves > Cariamiformes > Cariamidae > Cariama > Cariama cristata. The sequence goes on along the minus strand of NW_009596277.1, from coordinate 57,305 downwards.
CACACTGGACATACCTGCACTTCATCCAGTAGTGCTCTGGCTTGCTGCAATGGGATGGGAACGTTGCCCAGCCCACTCGCTGGCTGACAGGACATTTCCACCAGCCACTTGCGCAGCTTCTCTGCCATCTCTCTATAGCGTTGCCACTGGTGAATCTGGCTGTCAATGATCCCCCTCCTCTGCTGCGCCCGGCGAATTACTCCTTGCCATTGATTACTTAGAAGAGTCAGTTTCAGATTAAATTCATCCCTATTATAAATAGATAAATAAATAAAAATACATAGTAATCTTCTTACTTTGATCTGTTTGTTTAATGAAATAAACTGAAGGGAAAGGGAAGATGTTTTCTGGCTGTCAATTACAAAATGTGAGGAGAAAAGCACCGAAGTCTCATGATAGCTGACTGAGGATGAGAACATCACGCTTCATGTACTGGGAGAATCAAACGGTTCCAATTATTTAGACCTTAAAAAGCCCAAAACTTTAACACACAAAACTCTTCTGTCTTCTCCCCAGAAATATACCCACAGGTTTTACCAGTTTGGATTAGCCAAATTCATAGTAAATCATGGAGATTTCACAATTCACCCCCAGATTTACTACTGAGCTCAAAGCAGGCATAAGACATACACAGCATTAACAAAATTCGCACATCTCAATAAACAGTTCATCTTATATTAGGAACACGATACCCTTAGCAAAGACAATGCATATACACAAGTGTGAAGCCACTGGTGTTTCACTGATTTTCATTCTTTTGATCACAAGTGTTTAAAATAAAATCTCAGAGAGCAATTAATTCCTATTCCACCACATTTAGGCTGCAGGTGTTCTTCAATGGCAGTATGGGAATCCTCTTGGTAGAGGCAAATCCCCAGCTGGCACAAATCAAGTGTAACTCACTAAACCTGTCACTGCAGGCTCCTTTGGTGCAAGTGACATTCTGAAAGTACATCAAAATAGATATCTGTGTAACATTCTTGATAACCCAAGACAAATCTTTGTCAGAGAAGCAGCCTCAAGGCTGCTGTACTCCCAAATGCATTCACACATTCACATGCCCCATAGCATCCCAAAGAACACTGTCTTATTTAAGAAATCGCTAATTAAAAGCTTAACCACAGTGGTAGTAACTTCTACCTCAGAAGAGCATGACCTGAACACTGACATCTGCTACCTTCTCTGTTTGGAAGTCCCGCACTAGTCTAAGTGTTACTTCACATAACCAGCAGCAGCAAGAACACAGGAACATCTACCTGTCATCCACCTGTCCTTGTTCTAGGAGGTGCTGCCCATCAGAGATAATTGAATGCAGAATCTGCTGGCGGCTGAACATCTCTGCCTGGAATAGCTGTTGTACAGGAGACAAGAATGTTAAAACAAGATCTTACATTTTAATTCTATCTGTATGCACTGGTAAAAATGAATTTTCACGTATTTAATCTCATTTCAGATTAATTCAATGGGAGTTTTGTCATGAACTTAAATAGAAACGCATTTTAAAATGTCACTGCTAGAGTTACTTGCTGCTTCTAGTAATTATTATTAGTTCCTTGAGATCTAAAATAAACTACAGAAAACCTAAATAATATCAACAGGAGCTAGCTTTTATGTCTCTGAGTACAATTATGTGATTGGCACTATAATTTACCAGAAAATCCAGTTAGGGTATTTATTGCATGGACAGAAAGGGCACTTTTTATTTTCTGACATGTTTAAGAATATTATAGTCCTTTGCCTTGTTAAATTGAATTTATGCACTGATCATGTGTGATAGTGTTATACAAACTAGTAATACAATTTTACACTGCCAATAGAACTTTAAAAGAAATAATCAGCTATGTGTAGGTGCTAGATATCAATTTCCCACTTCTTCCAATTTTTCCAATTTATTTTCCAATTTTCCCCATCAGTCACAATAAACTTCCACAATACTTTTAAAACTCTCTTATTACTTAAATTTTACTTAAGACAAAAAAAATACCTAAGGACTACTTAAGCAAAGATGACTTAAATATATACTGCTTAAATTTATTTTTAAAAACATCTTTTCTTTTAGTAATGGACCATGTCTCTACGTAAGGTTGTTCAAGAATATTCTTATGTTGATGAAGGTACACCCAGGCATCAGCTCAGGACTGGACCCACTCCATGTTCAAAAGGTTTTCAGAGAGATTAAAAGAGAAGGTATAGTGGTATGAAGCTTGAGATTTATTTTTTTTTTCCTTTTGTTAGTGATGGTGTTTGTAGTTGATAGAAGTTCACCCTTGCCTGAGCTGAGAGCCACGATTCCCCAAATCCAGATTACACCCCCTGTTATACGGTTTCCCACCAGCTGAAATGGTGATGTACCAATCCATGCCTCTGCAACTGCCAGCAATATACCCACTGGCACCTGCACAATTAAATCCCTCAAGCCCATTGTATGTAGCTTAGGACTTCTACACGATGGATTCATTTTTCAAAATGAGATTTTCCCTCTGAATCACTGAGTTAATTTTGAAAATGTTACCCAGGTCATAAATTTTCCCATAGAAAGAAATAGTGTTGTTTAACTTCCTTGCAGAAGTATTTGATAGTGTTCTTTGAATACCTTGGCATTTATGAATGACTGAGCCTGAACCAGAGGGAAACTAATCACTCTATCTCATGAACAAAACCACAATACTGTAGGGTTGAGAATTTTAGAAAGCTGAGCAAGAAGGCAGAAATTTTACTTCCTCTCACATCAATTTCTGTCAAGTTGGGGTGCATGGATGAAGCACAGGAGGCAACAGCATCTACTAGCATTGTTGACAGATCGAGATGAAAGCGAACACAACTGGTTAAAAAACCCCACCAAAACCAAACCTTCCAAAGGCAAGAATTTTAATATTTTTTTTAAGATGACAGGTGAAACAAAAGCTTATCAAGCGTGAGGAACTCTGCTTAGAGTGGAAGTATTCAAGCCCTACCCAAAAGCAGGGACATTTCTGTCAACATCCACTTGCTCTCTGCATCACTGTCTCTGTATGTAAGAGGGATACTCCATTATGTGGGACCACTTGCCACCCCAATGTCTTCTCATATGTAGATCACTACGAATCACAGAAATAGGAATTCATAGGAGGAAAGGAGGGCAAGTGTCGGAATGCACAATACCAGCATGCTGGAAAAAAATTCAGTAATGGAGTTGGCAAGGAACTTCCCCTTTCCTTGCCAGCACCTTCTTAAATGCTTGTCTCGATGCAATCCCACTGCACAGGAGTCCCAGGCAATGTACCAGGCTTGGCAATGGTTATCTGGAGAATTGCACAAGAATGACTACAAGATTGTCCTGATAGACTTATCTGATGCAGATGCCAGTGTTAGTGCATGATGTTTGAAAAAGGTATCACCTCCATGTTGCTGGTTTGTACATTTCAGTGGGAAGTTATTTCTAAGTAAGACCATGGAGGTACCTGGGGTCCACTTTGAATAAACACCAAAGTCATGAGTCAGCACTGGAAAGCTGACAGAGCTGGAAGTATTTCAATAGCCATTCTGGGAAACAGAGTATTTTCTCATTATCTTCAAAAATACAAAGTAAAACAATCCGGAAATTCATCTCAAGAAGTTTAGATTTGAGCCTTTCAGTTGTGAGGAGTGGAAAGAAAACTCTTCATAAGTATCAGGAGGTACTTCAAAGAACACTAAGTACTGAATACATTTAGATTATATAAAATGCCAAAAAGCTTTAGGTAAAAAAACCCAACAGTTGTTTACAACATTTTTGTAGGATGAATTGCAGTATTTAGAAAATCAGATATTAGTTCTCTAAATTCTGAGAGATGACTTTATAGCTGTAATAAAAAAAGCTTCAACAGAGTGCCTGAATAACACTCATCTGAGCTAACTGCTCAGATGAAGGTTTCAGGAGAGAATTAAGCTGAGCTCTCATGACAATTGAATGCAAGAAGATTGCCGTTAACCTCTTTCAAAAAAATCATAGCTACGACTGGACACAACAACAGTAGCAAATTATCCACTTCGACAGTAATTTCTGGACATTCAAATCTGAAAGACCCGAGATGTCTCAACTTACAAAGACACTGTGCAGTTAATGCTGGGAGCACCGAGAGGAAAAGAAATGGATGATGTTTGTGAAGGCAAAGGCAGATAAATCCTAAACCAAATGTATGCTAAAGCAAGTAAAAATGCTTGTGAATTACTTTCTGCTCTAAGACACTCATCCAAACACTATGCTGTGAGATACAAGGCAAGAGGCAGGGGAAGGACATGACTCTCCCTATGACCTGGTCTGAGTCTATGGGTAGGTCAGCTGAAAAAGTTGTGGGAACTGAAACTACTGTAGCCACATGGGAGCTTTGGTATGAAAATTGTCTTGTCTTCCTTGATCTTTACCAGGATTCTTGGCAGTAACAAGCTGGGTGGAGAAAAAATGTGCATCACTTGATTTCACTGAAGAATCACAAAGACATCCTTGAGTAAAAACTCTGAATCAGTTTTTCCCTGTAACAAAAGCTGGGCTAGTTTTGATTTGTTACAATCAGATAAATGACTCGAGCACACAGTGAAGATCAAATCAGTTTGTTCTCTAAGGAAATGTTACCAAATGGAGGCCCCATGATGACCTATATAACTCAGTATTTGACAGAAAACTCTTCCTTTACCATGTTCTTCACATGCTGTATATGTTGGCGATTTAATCACAAATAAACAAAACCAGAATAAACTGAAAGAACAGATATTTTCATCAGTTAGGACTGAAGACAAAGGGCCAAATTGCACAAGAATAGTTAGGTTCTACAGGAAGATCAATAAAAACTTTGATTTCCTTGGTATAAACCAATCTGAAGTAGACTAAACGTAGGGGACAAGCACTTATAGACATACTGATACATTATACACACATACAGACAGATACTCAAGTCCTCCCCCAAACTGGGTATTAGTGACGTATTTGCACGCTTCTGTTTTTAAGTTAAGATATCCTCAGATGGTGCAAGCAAATGTAATGAAATTCAAGGCATACTATTATATTCCTCCACAAAGGAATGTGCATTCCATTTATGTATAAATGGTATATGTTGCCGTTATGTATAAATACACGATGACTTGCCTCATGTGCCCTCTGTTGCTCTAAAAGGCTCTGGTAGTTTCCTGAAATCTCTGCTGCCAGCTTCTGCTCAGTTTGAACTAATAAATCCATCCAAGTCTCACATTTCTCCAAGAAAGTCTGCTGCTGCAGCAAGAAAGACTGCAGCTTACTGAAAGAAAGATAGATAGATTCAGGTAAGGTCTCCTCCTCTCACACACAGTGTTAAGAGTCTTGCAATAACTTTTCCAGCAGAATTCCAAATCAGATGGTAGCACTTTTCCCACTCAGCTGCCTCATTCTATTTATTTAGTCAATACTTAGAAAAGTAGCGGTCTTCCTCATTTCAAATTCTATTAATGTGTGGCAAAATCAACATCTCAGCTCACTGAACACCAAAGTACACCAAAGAAAAGGTTAATGAAATACCTGAAACGTTTTTATATTCGGCAAAAGGTACACTTTCTAGCTGTTGTAATCTAACTACGCAACAGTCTTTAACTATCCCCACCTGAATCTCTCTGTAGTCTGAGATGAAATCAGGGACCAATGTCTGTTCAGGTTCTGCATCCTTTTGATTTCTTTGTCATTCAGAGGAAGCCTGTAACCCAGCTCATTAAGACGGTCCAAATCCGGGACCATGCTGCTGAACTTCAACATCTGACTCTGCAACAAACAATAAACGTGGTAACTAGGAAGTTCCGTGATTACACTATTATAGACTGCAAAATTATGAACTAGCACTCAGTTAAATTTGAAATGGCCTTGGTTGCCACCAAGTGGCAAGCAATCCCTATGCCTGGGAAAAATTGCATTTCCAGTTTTTAGCCTCTGGTCCCAGACCAAGAGAAGACTTACACTCATGTTTAAACGTGCACAGAGAAGTAAACTCAGATTGCACTGAAGTGTTTTGCTGAATTGGAGATTTACTGCTCAGAGCTGCAAAAGTAAGCTAGTGTTTGAAGTCATATGTCTATACTGTCAAAAAAAGTGAGCCTTTTTCCTTGTTTCTTAGCCTGAATGCTAGGCTGGCAAATTCCCATTGAACTTACTCAACTTTTTATTTTTACTTTTTTGTTTTGCAGTACAGAAATACCCAATTCACTATGTGAGGAAAATGTCCTGGTTTTTAGCCTGCCCAAAGTGGAATTATGTGAATAGCTAATCCTGATAGAAAAATGATGGAAGATTAAAATGACAAAAACAGCCTAGATGGCAAAGTTCATCAACTTCTGTCAGGGCCTCTGAAAGAAGAAGAGGGGGAAAAAAGCGCCCCACAAAAACAAAGAGCTCAAATGGAGATCACATGGTACACAGTATGAATGTTTCTTCAGTATATCAAGATATCTAAAATGAACAGATGACTTAATCTCTAAACTAAATACTACTGAGACAGGAACTGCATAAATTAAAAAAAAAGTCAAGAGAAAACAAGATGAAGGATATCTCCAAAAACTGCTAAAATTTCCATTCCTGTTTTGATTTGACATTACTTTTATTCTAAACAGTTTGCCGGTCCTTTTCTTCTTTTACTCAGGGGCAAAGTAACATGGACAATCACCCCTTGACTGCCATCAGACTTCTAAGTTCTCAGTCTTAACACTTTGCATGAGTGACAGTCCTTTAATACATAGAGAATGCATGTATGAGATTTGTGCATATCTTGTACTACAAATAACCAAGCTAATAGAGAAAAAAAATCACTTTCTGCATTTATTAGTCACCTTGAGTTCCTCCATTCTATTCTGTATTGCTGAGAGATCAGATGAGTGACTGGGATCCTGTCCTTTCAACATTTCTCCTGCTTCTGTTATCCAGGCCTCGAGGACTTGCAGATTCTTGGCAAAGGTTTGATAGTCCAGCACTCCAGCCTTCAACAGAAAAGGACCCACAGTTTAAGAACTTCAGCCATGTATCATCCATATCGACATTACACTCCTGGTTATTCTCCTTACGGATTTGCAAACAGGTGTATAGGCTAGGAGCAAGTGTAACTGCTGCTTTGCTCACAGACTGTGGAACTATTGGGGTTTTTTTAGTTTAGAACAGAGGATTTTTGATCATAGCAAAAAGGCAACACTTCAACTTCCTCACCTTGAAACAGATAACCTTCTCTAATTTCCTTTCATGAAACTAACTCCTCTGCTTACTTTATTGTCAGCAGGGAGAAACACTAGTTGTTATTATTGCAATTTGAAATTAAAAACTCTTGCTTTGTCTTCTCACAGCACAGTCATGTTATAAGCACATTCTATTCAATGCTGGATTTCTTGTCACCCAAACAGAAGCCACTACCTTTGTTGCTTTCTCACCCATGTACTTTTCCTATGGAACACATTCTGCCACTCCTTTTTTGCTCTTTAGTCCCTGCTGACACAAGCAACGAGCAACATGTACTGAACAGGCTTTGACACAAATGGTAGGTGTCAGACTAGTCACTGACATTAATAGGAACTGTAAAAATCAATTCTACACAATTATTCAGAATCTTTCATTTGTTTTACTGCTAAAGAACTAGCTGGCAAAAGAGGTTGTCTTCAGAGGAGCAGTAGCTGTGGGTCCAGCTGTTAGCACTATTGATGTCTGCAGAAAGCAAGGTGCCCTTGGCATTCCAGATAGACACTTTCCTTCATGAGGTTTGCTATCCTCTTCCCAGATTTTGTACCTTACAAGGTCTCTATGCTGAACTTGAGCATATTTTCTACTCTCAGCTTTGGCTTCCATGGAAGTCTAGGAAATGTTGACAAACAAGTAACATCACCCTCTTTTCTGAGGCAGTTTTAGCTAATCTATGTGTTTTCAGGTACCACAGGATGATCAGATTCAAGGACTGGAAACACTCTCTGCATACCTGAAGTACAGCTTGTTGCTTGCGGAGAGCCTGTTCTAGGGTTGACAGATTCTGGTTCAGAGAAAGTTGATCAGACTGTATAGCGGCTGCTGCTGAAGCCTCCACTTGGCTTTTTAGCTCCTCTCCCAGTTCTTGAAGAACAATCAGTGACTCCTGTGCTGTCTTCAAATCTGCGAGCACATCCTGTGGCAACACATTGAATAAAGACACAAATAGTTAACCTGGCACTCTGCTGATGCCATCCTCTCCTGATTCAAAGGAAGAATGAAATGACTGAACTCCACCACTATATGAAAAACTTGTATTTACTACTGTATTTCAATGCCAAAGTGTGCACTCACACTCTGTATGGAAAGGAAATGATGCACAGAATAAAAAAATATGTCAAAGTACCTGTGCACAGAGGAACAGAAAGAAGTGACTGCTCAGCTACCTTTGAGCAAGTCCAAGTTACTGATGAGGCAATACTTGTTGAAAAAAACTTTTTGAATCTGTTGACATGCTGGTCCTAAGCAGTGGCAGCCCTCACTGTGGGTCAATTCAGGTCTGACTAGACCTTTGGTTTTTTCCTGCTATGAATTACCAGAAGGGATGAAAAAAACAACTTTTGTAATTGGTCTCACATAATGCTAAAGAATGGGACCTCAGAAAATGAAGAAATTATTTGAACTGAACAATTTGAATTGCCAGTCCAAATGACTATGGCAGTAAATGCTCAAAAAGCTCATTGATGTGTTCATTTTTCTCCTTGCAATCGTTTTGCTTACACTAAGAAAAAATTCTAATTTTTTTGTCACTGACACTTAAGTTAAACTCAAAAGAACCAAAATGTAACCATAGATAGGACATAAACTATCCTGCTGCCTTGAGATACAGTCATGAAAAAGGAAGAATCTCAAGCTTTCAGAGTGAATGGCTTCCCTTCAACAAGGAAAGATAAAGTCATCCCCAGAACACAGACAGTCTCTTTTCATTCAGAAAAAGTGAACAGCCTTGATTGGTGGGAATATAGTCAAAGGATCTTGTGTTTCTTTCTATTATAAGGAACTCAACAGATTTGGTAGAGGTATTTTCCCAAGCAAGAATCCCTTCGAAAAGCAGGGACTTAAGACTGAATCAAATTATATAATGACTTCAGATACCAGCTTCTGAAACACCACAACAAGTAATGGAGGGATCACATGAAAAGTATGAGAAACTCAGGACATTTGGGTAGCAGATATAAAGCTGTCTCTCCTGTGCCTGAGATGCATTAGTAAAAAGAAATGTGTTTGTATGCAAGTTTCCAACATACCAGGTATAGAGTTTAGTAATGGGGAGCCTCTTAAGATTTTTAGCCCACAGAGCTGTGAAAAACTGCAAAGCTTAACTGAACATACATTGCAGTCCTGAATCCAAGCAGTAACTTCATCATCAGCAATGTCTTTGCCGGTGGCAGTCTTCATGAGTTCATTGGTCTGGTCCTCCCGCTGACGGACCGTTGAAGAGCACTGCTGGTAACAGTCCTTGTACCTCTGCCACAGCTGAAGGAGGCCTTTACTGGCATGCAGCCGCTCTGCGATCTCCTGCAGAAGGTTGTTCCACCTGGTGAAGAGATGGGATGAATGATCGAAGCCTGGAAGTCCACAAAAACTATCCCTGCTGCTCTTCCTCACTGTTTCCCATAGTCTTTTAGCTTTTAAGAAATTTGGTAATAATCAAGATCCAGACATTTGGGGGAAAAAAAAAAACAAAAAAATGAATCCAACAAATATGTTGACAGGCTGTTCTGACCCATCACAGCAGGTCTGATCTGTGCTATGTCTTGGATGCTGCATATTAATGCTTGAGGAGTGCTCTTTTTGAAGTGAACCTCCTGCTTCCACTTAGCACACTTTGTTCACTGCACAGAGCATCCATGACTGACCATGTACTGCCAGTACCAGATTCCTGCAAGGGCTGAAGAGGCCCAAAATGGGTGCAAACCAGAAACCATTTCTTCTCCTGCAATTTCCCCCAAACTCTGACAGAATATTTAAAAGTCATAAAGCTCCACGTTGCTCCCTTCTAAAATAGTCCCAGACTTAGTAAAACTCTTCATATTTTTATTATTCAATTAAATATCTAATCCTCCTTTGAATTCTTGGCTCTAATGGCAACCAGAAACATTTCTCATCTACTTTCTCAAAAGTGCTGGTATTTATCAAATTGCCTCGTTATTTCCTTACCAAAGGAAATCACAGTATTTTTCAATTATTATTATATGATAAAAACTGTGAAGTGACAATTTTGTTAGTCATCATTGAAACTATTAAATCCTTCAGTAGCTTTTTTGAAATGGGGTGAATAATCCCTCCCTTCACTTCCAGATTCTAGAACAGGATGGACCACAGATTAAAATAAATCTGGCATGGTTGTGTTTTCAAAAAAAACGCCAACTTTCCACCAAACTAGTTTTTGCTTTTGGATCCTGCCTTTCTGCAGCTTCTCTGAGTAAACCCTTACATCGGTTCTGGCCTGGATTCAAAGGTGGGGAAGATGTTTGCCAAGCTTACTGGTGAAGGCTTAGATCTATCATGTTCTTCCTACAACTACAAATAGCAACCTAAAATCTGGGGAACCCAGTGCATGCATAATAAACAAAATTTTCAGACAGGATTCTTGCATTTTAAGTACAGTATTATTTTTTAGCATGGTATTTATGAATCTTGGTTGGCAGCCAAGCATGGAGCAAAACTACTGACAGTAATGTCCAAATGCTTTGCTGGAGAAAATGATGTTTCATTTATTAGTAGTAGGAAATCAGACAGTTCTGCTCTAGCTCTTGGCAAAAAGAGTGACCCCACCCACCCCCACAAGCCCCCCAGATGCGAAAAACCACAAAATAATAAAATATAACAAAAATAGAAATGATAGAAAACTGGGTCAATGGATAAATGCAAATTTACTACTGAAAGTAAAGTTCAACACACAGACATTTTCTACCTCATATTCACTTCTTTCAAAGTGTTGGTAAGTGTTTCAGTCACTGGTGGGTGACATTCTTTCAACAATTGATTGGTCACAGAACCAAATTTCTGTAAGCTATTTTCTTGCTTTTCCAATTCATCTTGTAGGATCTAAAACAGAGAAAAGAATTTTTTTTTTTTAAAAAAAGGATACATGAGGTACTACAATTGCATGATGTAGAAACATTTCAAAATAGTATGTATCAATTACATCATACAGGTCATCCATGCAAAACTCGATTTCATGTGTGTTGCATCTCAATAGAAGGTTGTTTATATATACAAAGACTGTTGATGGATTAATTTGATTCAATATCAAGGTGTAGCAAAAAGTAAATTTTAACCTAATATTTTCACAAAACGTTAAAGTCCTGTAAAAGAAATTATTCTAAACAAGTACTCCTGCACAGAAGAATTAAATGCATGGAACTGCTTCAGAAATAAAAACTTAACTGTTGGAAGAAAATAAATAACATTTTCCTGTTTAGAATGACATTTAAAAAGTAACAGCATAAAAAAAAAGCTTTATTCTGCAAATAAAGTTCTAGCTCTTTCACTTACCAGTCTGAAGTACAGCTGGCAGGGAAAATGCTCCTTTTTTGTTTTTTAACCTTAAACATTTTTATGCATATTATTATAGTTTGAACAGCCCAGCAAATCTCAACCTGATTAAACAGTATAATCAAGATCTTAATAGGCAAAAGTAGTAATTTTCTGTACCTATTGTTTTACTGACTCCTCTCTGACATGTAAAAAATTACAACCACTCTTCCAGGTTTTAAAGTGCATTAATGGATGCTTTTTAAATCTTGGTTTGAAAAGTGATCATGCTTAGGGAATTTGGCTTTATGCATGTCTGGACTTCAAATCACACAAAATATTTAAATGATAAAGTAAACTTAAATTTGCTGGCAAATACTAACAACACAAGTTGTTTTAAGTATCTGGAAATGTTTGCATAATTATTTTTGACTCCAAAGACAACAACTTTCTTTGAAATAAAAGCCTATTCTATGTAATAGAAAAATAATTTTAATAATTTTTAATTTAATTATGTAAATTAATTTATTTCAATTAATAATAACTTGTAATTTTAGAACAGGAGTCTCATTGTATTTTATGGTTTTCATACAGTGGAAAATCAGTTGAACATGCAAGTATCTCAGCTTCTGGAACATTATTCCCTCTGATCTTCAATATAATGCAACCACAGGGTTGGGGGGAGGTGGGTTTAAAATGTGATCTCAGCATGTGCCAGTAGCTCAGAAATCTGACGAAGCAGCATGAGAAACTTTAGTTTTAATGGTCACTAGCACGATTTTAAAACTTTTAACAATTTGACAGTACAGCTCAAAATTTAAAGAACCGCATCAAAAATCTAAAAAGAAAACAACTATCATTATTCTTCTGCAAAATGAAACATGTAATGGCTATTTGATAATGTGTTCTCTTAACGTCATCTGATTTTAATGTGCCAGTATGTCTGTACTTCCATTTCTTATGAACCAAAACGTATAGTTATTTGCATCCATGCAATGAGGACAAAATTAATCCTTGAATCCTTCCTTAGTATGTCAAGAGGCATGGTATTCTTTTCACCTGAAGGTTATCAACTTGGACTTTCACAGCTTCCAAAGAACCAGTAAGAAGATAAAAACGGGACAAAGAATATCTGGCTTCTGTCAGGTAACTATTCAGTTCTTCATAAGCTGCTTTGTAAATGCTCCACTGATCAAGAACAGATTGCAACAATATCTTCAGTTGGCTAGCCTAGGAGGAGGAGGAAGGAAAAAAAAAAAGTAAATGAAAAGCATTCAAGATACTTGGGGTTTATTTAAATTATTTCCTTTCTTTTGATTTCAGATACTACTTGTTCTGCATGCCCAATCTTAAATCTGTTGGGAGAATGAAGATTTTGCACAACCATCAGTTGGGCTAGCTGGGCTTACACTGGGTACAGCATAAAATTCTGCTTGATTTTATAAAGCTAGGATGGTCGAGATCAAGCAGATATCAAGTCCATTCTACTTTAGTCCAAAGCAGGATCAAGAGAAACTGATTAAGACTATGAAACACATATCTCTTAGGCAGGCAAATCAGCCTCTGAAAGTCAGTGGAGAGGCTAGCACTAACATACTGCATTCCTCCCGAGAGGGCGGACTGATGTTGATCAAGCTTTGGCTGATGACAATTAATGCTGATCTCTTCCTTATTCTGCAAGACCTGTGACCTGTGTGCTTGAAAAGGTAGTTCCTTACAGATCATTTGGTACCTTTCCACTAAATATCAGGAAGCATCTAAAAAGCTTCAATTACAAGAATTAAAAGCATCCTTGAAATAGGAAATATTATACCCACTTCATGTAGAGTGTACACACATGTGTACCCATGGAAACAGGGATACAATTCAGAATCTCTTCCCCTACAATACAGAAAGAATGCACTAGCTGCACACTGCTAATTCTCCCTCTCCTCCATGCCCTATTCCTGGAGCTGTAATTTGCCCCTTGATGATTCTTTTACCATGTGATCCAAATTGGCCCAGGAATGGTTAATTTCTTGCAGTGTATTCATAACAGCAGAAGAGACTTCTTCCTTCTTGTTCTGTATCAAAGACAGACCACTCTGTTCTACATTTTCTACTTCTTTTTCCTTTGTTCTTATTGATTCTTCTAATTCCTGAAAAGAAAAAGAAGATACCTGAGTATTTCTGTTTGTTTAATTGGCTAGATTATACCTTGAGACAGAAAAGATGTCCTTAAGTTCCTTAGTTTAAAAAACAGCAAAGATACACTTGCATACTTTGGCTTTTTATTCTCAAGAGAATCATAACTCATCAGCAATTTTATTTAGTATTTTACGTTCCCTTTAAAGCATAGTTGTTTGTCTTTAATTTAAATAGAAGCATGTCCTCTACATTAAACTTCCTTGTAATCTTCTGCTCTCATGTAAGAGTCCAAAACTCATTAAAAATAGAACAGCAATACATGGGAAAATTGCTGTGTGTCTTAGTTTGCCCTAGAACACTGAGAGGGCTTTTTAATTAGTCCAAAGCTGGCTCAAGCCTCTGGAAAAATGGATTTTGTCACCCAAGGAAAAGGATAAAATTACTTCCGAGGGAAAGATATCAATTTGCCATGCCTCCCCCACATCAAGTGGAGTCTTTATTCCTCTGCCAGGTCCCAGCACAATCCCTTGCTCGAGGACAGCGAGCCTTCCCCTTTTCTAGACGACAACTTCATTGGAGTTCAGCCAATGACAACAGACTGCAGGAATTTTCCTTATTGCCTACTCAAGGCTGCATGCTGTTGGGAAGCATTAATGAGCTTGACAGCGTTTTGCTCTGCTCAGCGTTCCCACACATTACCCCAAGAAAATGGGAAGAAAATGAATGGTTGGCATGAAAACAAGTGAAGAAAACAGGGCTCAGTACATAAGCGCTGAGGCCATGACAACTTGTTAGTGGCTTTTTTTGCTGCTTCAGGCAAGTGCTGACTGTGTTGTTGACTTAAGATGACCCTAGATTGGTCATGGAAATGCTGATTCAAAGTTCGCCGGTTTTATCACGTTTTATCAACAAGTGAAGTGCAGAAGCTCTGGTATGTAACATTCACTACTCACAAAGCCTGTGATCTTCCTCATGCCTCAATAGCATGAAAATAAAGGAGAGAGGACAAGAAGACTCTGTGAGACTATAGCCTTGGAAGAATACATCTTTTTTTTCACCAGCTGACAACAAAGCAAACACTTCTAAGTTGTATGTAGTAAATTTGACTTTCCAAAAAGTGGATTTTAACACTAAAAGATGGCATTGAAGTTTGTACAAGTTTGCTCCAAAATTCAGAATGTAAACCAGGCAAGTTTCAAACACCAAGAATAGCAAATATTTCTGGTTCTCTGTGAAAAGGCGTTTCTTATTCATCATTTTAAACTCATAACTGAATTAAAGACACATTATTGTTTCTGATCTGTGATGGGAAAAAATGTTTGCTGTTACTTACTAATATGACACTAAGCAGCAACTAACATCCGTTAATAAATAAACTGCAGCTCTTGTACTAGTTGAACCGGATATCTGGGAGTGTCTGATACAGTTATTTCTTAAACAATTAGTTTCTCTGCTGATCAAAGTCTTGCTTCATAACTGACTGCCCAAGTGTATTTGTTAACTTCCCTGACCAAAAGGAACCGTAAAGGTGATAAATCAGATTCAGCTTTGAACTCCAGCTAAGCGCAGCCTGCCAATTATGCCAGGCTATGCTAAATTACCCTTGCTTCAGTCATATGGCTTTATTGTGTTGAAATCAGAAAGATACCTGAATTGGAACTAAGCACTGCAACCAGTTTGAAAAGTTAGGTCAAGAATTTTGAAAAAAAAAAAAAAAAAAAAAAAAGAAAATAAAAATTGACTTCTAACATATCTGGCCTAACCAACTATTTGCCTTTACAGAAACAAAGATGAGTTTAATACACTGGTGAATACAGATTAAATTCTCTTATGCATTTCATTTGAATAGATTTCCAGCTGTTCTGTTTGTGAAGACTTAAAAGCTAGATCATATTTGTCCCATTCATTAAATGCATGCAGGAAAGTCAGTCATACCAAGATCAACATGCTTCCTAAGTCACTTTTAAGGGGATGAGAACACCAGGATTGGGCATACAGTTGTCCTGTCAGAGTTTAATTACACATTTGAACTGCTGTGAGATTTATTATTTGCTGTCTCATAGAACAAAGTACTTTTGAGCAAAAATTATCTGATACATGTAGAGGCCTTGTTTATAAATTCAGAAAAATCTGGTTTGCAAATGAATTAAATCTCTTCCTCGCTGAAGTAAAGAGGAGTTCTGTCACTGACTTCACTGATATGAACCTTTCACATGGCTTTATCAAGTGTTGTTTCAAACTGTTGGAAAGAGAATATTGTTATTTTTAAGGGGACATTACCTGACAGTCTTTCAAAGCATTCTGTACTGAAGCCTGGTCTCCAATTTTCTGTTGCTGTTTCAACTTCTTCTCTTGGGTTTCAAACCAAGTTTTTAGGCACTGCACACTATTTTCATATTCTGCCCAGGATTCCTGCAAACTTTCCAACAGCTGGATCTGCAAAGAAATTTCAGTATATACTTTCTCATAGAATTACCTTTATTGTTGGGTCAATTGAACAAATCAGTGAAGACCAATGCTGACCTCTGCCTTCTTAGAATTCAATGCTTTCAGAATTTAAAAACAGTATATGCATTCAAATTTAAATATATCGGCTATTTGTAAAAGTTCATAATTAAAAAATTGGTTTATTGAGAAATATATCGAGATAACTCACTAAAATATTATGACACTGAAAGAAGCTAACACTTTAGCAGAACATTTTTATGAAGTGGAATTCTTTTTCAAAGATCAAGAACCTCAGGATTTCCCAAATAAAACTAAGCATGCAAACATACGTTTTATATTTCTTGCTTATAACTGTGGTAAAGCAGGTGAAGATTTATACTATCTCCTTTTTCAACTGACTGCTTTAAAGTTACTTAGATTTTTCTGATTGTTCTAGCTGTTATTCAATGGCAAATGAGATAGCACTTCTATTCTTAGAGCAAACAAACAAAACCAAAGCAGAATTTGAAAGCAGCAGGATTGCCATAAAAAGCATTCACTTTACTTAAGACAAACTCCACTCTTGGGAATGAGCCATCTTAATTAGCTGTAACCTTAATTAGAACTGGTTGAGGATGTGATGGTCAACAGCAGCCTTGACCACAATGACAATGAGACAGTTGTGACTGAAGTAAGGAAAGCTAGTAGCAGACTAAAGATCCTTAGGATAGCAGATGTTGGTTTGTTCAGGTAAGCATAATCCCATGGGAAGCTGTACTGAAGGACAAAGAAGTCCAGAAAGCTGGTTGATCTTCAAGGACAACTTCCTTAAGTCACAAAAATGACAAATCCACAGAAAATGGATTACAAAGAATGGGCCTAGAAGCATGGCCTGGCCATGCAGGGCTGATGTTAGGAAAGCAAAATCTTGGCTGGAACTAACTAGTGAGGGACAGAAGTCCTTCTTGTTACTCTTCACGAGTATACCAGCAACTAATGGGAAACCACAGAATGGTCTGAGGTAGACAATACCTACCTTGATCTGATCTTACTGACAAGGTCTCCTCTCATGCCTCCCAGGTCTTCATGTCAATTAACAAATTTTGGCATACAGAGGTACTAGTCATGGTAGAGGAGGAAAGAATTAGGGGGTACTTAAGTAGGCTGGATATATAAAAGTCCACAGAACCAGACAGGATGTATCCAAGGGTATCAATGTCATTTCAAGGCTGCTGTCTATCAACTTAAAAAGGTCATGACAGTTGGAGGAAGTTGCTGGTGATTGGAAAAAGGCTATAGCACAAATCCTGCCAGAAGCCATTTCCACATACATAAAGAACAAGGAGGAGGAACAAGAATGGCCTTATCAAGGGTAAATTGTGCCTGACTTGATTGCCCCTGCTATGATGATACGACTGACCCTGTGGACAAGTGAAGAGTAGTAGATGCTATTTACCTTGTTTTTTGCAAGACTTTTGATATGCTATCCCATAGAGTAGCAAAACTGAGGAGAGGTGGGCTGGATGAGAGGTCTACAAATGAATGAACTGACCCGAGTCATTAGCCTTAAAGGTTAGTGGTAAACACTTCGATGTCTATCTGTCAGTCATTTACAAGATGCATCTTCACGGTCAGTCCTGGGGTTGGTATTGTTTAATACCTTCATCGATAAACTGAATGACATGATGGACTGTGCTTTCAACAGATTCCTAGATGACACTGATTTGGGAAAAGTAGTTGATATCCTAGAGAGTAGGGCTGTCATTTAGAGAAACCTCAACAAGATGGAGGAAGAGACTCCTCAATCCTCATGAAATTCAGCAGAGACAAATGTAAAGTCCTGCACCTGGGACAAAATAACCTCATGCAACAATACAGGTTGGCAGCAGTCTGGACAGAAGGAAAGGTCCTAGGGGCTATGGTGGGCAATAACTTGAACATCATAAATTAGCAGTGTGCATTTGTGCTGATGAAGGCCAACTGCATCCTGGGTTAGATTACTGAGTGCACCCAGCAGGTCAAGAGAAGTGGTTCTTGCCTTCCTCTTGACACTTAAGACCCATTTTAGGCCCTTCAGTGCGAGGGAGAGACTGACAAACTGCTGAATGGCCCCTAAGGTCACAGCGGGCTGGAGCACATGATGTACAAGGAGAGGCTAGCTTCACTCAGCCTGGGGAAAAGGCAGCAAAGGAATCATCTCATTGTGCTGTCCTCATGAGGAGGTATGGGGAAGATGGAGGCAAACCGTTCTTGGAGATGCGCGGTAAAAGGAGACAAGATAACAGTCACAAGTTGCAACGAGGGAAATTCTGATTTGGAACAAGGCAGAAACTTGTCCCTCACAGGAAAGAGCTGCCCAGAGAGGTTGTGGAGTCTGTCCTTGGAGATTTTATAAGTCAGCTAAGCGAGTCCCTGTGCAATCTGACCTAACTGTAAAGTTTGCTCTGCTAACCTGCAGAGGCTTCCAACCACTATAATCTTATAGTTCTGTGTATTTTGAAAGTTCGCTACAGAGCAGCTAGTATTTTTTCTTTACCTTTTCTGTTATCAGGCCTTGCAGGATCTGCCAACGCCTGTTCATTGCTCCGAGCTGTTCTGCAAAATCAGTTTTGTCGCTACGTTTACTTTCAACATCCTGGCTGCTAATTTGTAGCACCGATTGGTTCACAAAGTCTACCGTCAATTGTTTGCAGTTTAAATCTATCTTGAAACCCTAGTAGGAAAGAAGGGAATAAAAAACCCAAAACGTAAGTACCATAATTTCTCACCTTCCTGCAAAACAGAGGAAAAATGTTCACAAATTACTACTTTACCACAATTTAGCTAAAAGATTTTTTAGTAAATGACCAGCAATTAAAAACATTGTTACTGTTTCCTAAATATCGAGAAATAAAGCAGCAACTTACTGTCTTTGGAATAAAGAATCTGACTTCCTCCACGCGCCCCCTCGCCCCCCCAATAATCTGTAAATGTATCGATATTGGTCTCACGGATCAGATTTAAGAAAAACTGGGCATATATTGAATTTTTTTCACTTTATTTACTCTCAAAATTTTTAATACAAAAATAATAGGTAAAATGGAAAATATTCTTATTTACAAGGAATAATAATAGCCAAGAAGTACAGTGATTTTTCAGGAGACTAGTGAAACAAATCTGGCCCTGAGAAGAAAGTCACTGTGTGCAGATCTATTACAAGAGTGTTACTGATCTAGTTAAAGAAGTGAAATTGTGTTAAATGTATACTCCTCAACAGTTATCTGAAGATATAGCATCTTTCATTTTTGCTTCAGACACTGATCAAAATTAATCTTGATCTGTAAAACACTAGCCACCTTCCATTCAAGAACAGGCTATGCTTTCAGGAGAAGGTGATACTATGCAGAGAAGTCATAGAACAACTTATATAATTTGCAAAGTGCTTTGTGGTTTTGGCTGAAAGACAGATCTAATAAGGTTTAATCATGTGCATATTGCTTTGGATTTACCTGGAAATTAAGGTAAGCATATTAAAAATTATATTCATGCCATAACTAAATAGCAGAGTAAAACTACTTTTGGTTTCTTTTCCACAGTATCAATTATTACCAAATTCTAACTTGTGTACAATTCTAACCACTCCACATTGTAAGTATTTTTTTTTTCCCTCCTTAAATCACTTATACTTTACCTATGTATATATATTTAATGTGGATAATTCAAAAGGGAAATCAAAAACACTTCCACTCAGTACCTTGTACTTCTGGACATAACCCTGAATGACTTTCTGTCCTACTGCATTTTTAATATTCTCTTTTTTGAATGACATTTTCCATCAGTGAAATCCAGCTCATAACTTCAGTGATAGCATGGCGAGAAGGAATTTTGTCCATCTGGAGCTGCAGAGATAACAGACTTAAAATGCGTGTTGTGAAGAAAATGGATAAGAATTCATTGCTTTTCATTACCATAGTGCATTTCCTTTACCTGCTCTTATTATCATGTTATTCTACATCCCTAACATATCACTGAAGTTTATAAAAAGTAGTTAAAAAAGAAAAAAAAAAGGTATATTGTATAGCTGCATGCATCTTAATAAGAAAATATTATACTAAAGGCTTCTTATTTCCAGTCTTCACTATACAAAGAAACTGGACAAACTCAGAGATTCCATTTTTGACTTCCTAAAGGTTCCGCATTCTCATTCTGTAATTCCATATTGGGCTTATGTAGAAGATCAGCTTTAAGTTACGCTTTTCCTGTCCTTGTACATGACTAAAGAATAGACCCATGGAAAATAATTTTATACTACTCTTCTTGTGTGGTGATTTCTAAATGGGCTGATTTTGAATAGTACCTGCTTTTTTCTTAAAAGATTCACTTTCAACATTTGATAAAGTGTGTGCTTACATTTAGTTACTCAGAAACACGTTCTATGACATATATATTTTTCATTACAAGACAGTTCAGAGAACTACTGAATGAAATTATTTTGTTTAATATAATAGACTCAGTTAATATTTGTTACCCTTTCTCTCTCCCCCTAAATGACAATGATATTATTAACTCTGGGATCATTCCAAATTATAAACTGAAGCAATGGCTTACACTCACAACCTCCTAGCAACTAAATACTAAACCAACTTTTAGACTAGTTTAATTCTTTAACTTCAGTATCATAGCATGAAAAAACCAAAACTACCCAATCAAAACCCTCCTGCTCCTACAAACACTAGCAGGAGCCTTGCACAATGTTTTCAGACTTATTTTGTCTTGCACAAACTTGAACCCAGTCTATTCAATTTGAAAAAAAACACCATCTAAACCTGACAGGGCACAGGGATGTGAACTCCCTTTCTCCGAAAAGCATACCAACATGTTGAAGAAATCCTCATCTCTTCCTTGGTTAAAATTTAAAAAACATAATTGTGAAAGTCTGACATTAATACCAATTGGTGTCACACAGTATGAGTAGACAGGATTTGGACATAAGTGTACGTTTTCTGACATTAGAACAGGAGTAACGTTGTTCCTATCTTGCCTTACACGGACAAATTGAGGAAGGGAGCAACCATCTCTCAAAGGCAGTGCCAACCATATGGTCTGAATTTTCTGAAAAATCAAAGGTCACCACTGGTCTTCCTTACCTGGTGCAATTTCTCTTGTACTGCTGGGATTTGCGTGAGCAGCTCTGTCCACTGACTGTCAATGTGGGACAATCCCGCACGCAATGCTGCTGTATCCACCTTCTTCAGCCTGAGGAGCTGGTTCCCAGTACTCAGGACAGAAGATTTCTGTGATGATTTAGCATCCACTTCTTTCGAAAACTCCTGTAAGTAGAATCATTTTTGTGGAAATAATCAACTACTTTTTTATTGTACTTAAAGCTTTACCTCAGAAAGCTAAGAATATCCGCCCTTCCCTTTAAAAATATGTACTTTCTATTAGTGTTTACTAGCTATACTTCAGACCAAGTGAGAATAAGAATTGTTTTCAGTCATAAAACCATTTTCTGTTTTCAGAATCATCAAGCTTTACAATCATTGCATATAGCAAAGGAACACTTAATGTGCATTACGCACTAGTTTTTTGAAGGACATCTCACCTACAGAAGTTGATTTTTTTTTTTGCATACTCATTACTTCAATGATGAGAAAAAATATATCCATATGATTGCCTAACTGTTTATTTGTAATTGCAGGGAAAATGGTGTCCCAGGTCCATGAATGACTTACCAAAAAGGAGTTCAGGTGGTCTCGGACTGTTTCCAGTTCCTGAGGAACTGTCAAAGACTGCTGGCTCCAAAACTCAAGTTGCTCCTTTGCAGATTCCAACCAATGTGTCAATTCATTTGATTCACTCTGATATCTGTAAAGACGTTTAAAGAAAACTAAAACAGTATTGCCACTTCTTGCATCCAGCTGAACAGTCTTTCCTCCATGTGTTAGAGGAAGATACTATAAGTCAGATTTAAAATAAAAATAAAAATATTTTCTTTCCTTTATCAAATTTCAGAAAAACATGATTTAATTCTAAAGACAGGCATGGTATCAGGAAGCTCTTATTTTAGCCATTACACCCACAATTCCTAACAGTGCCTTCATTTTGTCTCTTAGGAAGAACTGAGTTTAATGAAGGACTAGTAACTAGGTTACAAATCTGTTTGGGCAAGCTGTAACAGCATGCCACCCCACACTCAAACAGATTTTTGCTTTCCATTAGAAGCCTCATTCTTCCAAAAGCTTTACCACAAGGTATCTTGGAGTAGAAAATTAATTTTTTTTTCAGAAACTCTCTCCATATTGTTTCATATTGCAAGCAACTAATGAGACGTCACAATAAGAATGTCTCCACATAACCTTTATACATACAAACCTCTCTTGAAAGGCTAGTGAGCCAACATGCCAGGGATATTATGAGTAATAGACAAAGCCTGTATATCACTCACAGAATTAATTTCGAAAGTAGCATATGAACATTAGTAAAGGCAGCTAAAAGCTCCCTTCCATATATGCAATGACACAGACCCAGAAGAACCCAGCAGTGGCAACGCCCCTACCAGAACATGCTGAGGCTACTCATATCCTTTCTCATCAACCTGTATGCACATGGGGCTTCTAAATTAGTCATCTAAATAAGGTATGTTCTGACTTCCTCTCACCAGCTGTTATCTGGTACATGTTTTATTGCAAATGAGAGAGTATGATAGCACTTCTATGGAGCAGAAGTAGGATACTGTAGAGCAGTTAAACTATCACATACATCTTGAAGTACTTTCTTTTAAATGTTGAATCTAATAGTTCTGGGTTCAGAATGACTTTGACCTGAGGATAGCAGGTGAAGAAGTTTATACTGTCCATTACACCAGCATTACCTTGTCCAGTGCTTCAGTATTGTCTCCAGTCTGTGAAGCTCCTTCGTAACCTTGCTGGTGTTACTTAACCAGTGTTCTCCTAGTTGGTTCAGTTGACTTTCGAGATCTGAGCAACTAACAGAAAAAAGGAGTCTTCTCCCATCATCTAGCACTTGGTACAATTTAGGTTGGTATTTAGTCAGGTTAGATCTCAGATGCTGTAATGACAGGAGACGGTTAGATAGCTCTGCAGGTCTCTGCTACTACACTTTCTCAACATTTAGTTTTCTTCTATTGTATTTTGTAGGATATCTGATGTCACCACAGCACATCACATTTGTTCCCTCTGCTCCAGCTCTAGAAGTCCCTGAAAACCATCATGCAGGTAACCTGCTCAAAATCTGAACGTGCTGTCACAAAACTCCTCACTTCAATATGTCTATTGACACCCCCTTATGATGAACTCCTCCTTGGAGCAGATATTTTACATTTGAAAAGAACAATTTCAAAAGAATCTTCATGGGGCAACACCATTTCTGAGAGAAATAATTAAAACGTCAGAACTTGGTCTACCATCTGCTGAAAACTCTAGTGCAATGAAGTTAAAGGTGTCCAATACCAAGTAATTAACAGTGGCCACTCTTCAGCCCCTTCAATGCCTATCTTCAGCTCTCTGCTCATCTAACTCTTCTTTTACTGATCTACCTTCCTGCTATCCATGGCTACAGAAGAGAAGATCACCCCACCCGTTCAAATCCCTGAACACAGAAGCCAGTTGTTATGGCACAAGAAAGCAAAAAGGTACTGAAAAAGGAAAGGCTGTTAATACTCTTACCCTGCAGCAGAGACAGATTTCATTTAAATGGCAACTTGTGGATAGGTAAAGAATTTGTATGTGGGGAAATACACCTGCCAAACTCCACTATCTTACACAAATAGTACGGATTTTAAAAACTGTATAGTCTGCATATTGGACTAAACTTGGGCACAAAATGTACATGCATTTCCTTTTTTCATTTCTGCTGAAACTAATCTGAAGGTAAAATGTACAAAACCACCAGTCTCATGGTGAGTACGCAAACTTTCTATCACTCTTTGTATTTTCTCTTTCACATAAATAGAGCTCTAATAACATAACAGAATTTTGTATTTATATATGTGTGTGTACTTACATATGACATATATACACAAATAAATGTATAACTCCTAAAGAGTAGTATAAGAAATTCTAGAAGAGTCATAAATTATTTATAATGGATTTTTAACATAAATGTGGCCACAGAGAGAAAAAAAAAAAGTATTAAAAGTTACGCCATAGCAGAGTCCAAGAATCTTGATCTGAATAACCTAATTTATGTAAATGACAAGAGAAACAAAAGAGGAAAACTAATTTAGGGTCAGGACCAACAGAAACAATGCCTAGCACTAAATAAAACCAAAATAAAACCCCCACACAATAGATTGCTTACGTTCTCCTCATACCATGGCAAAAGCAGAAAGCTGCCTGGTAAATGAACAATACACAAAACAAATTCAGAGCAGACAAGAAGTCAATTTGCAAGAAAAATTTGGCAGGCATTTTTCTGTAAAACCAAACAAGAAAACAAAAAAAACACCACGCAACCAAAGTGCCTGGTGTATAACAAGACAAAGACAAAACATTAGATGAGAATTCTCATTTCGAGAACAGACTGAAAAAACAGGATGTGGTAGAAAATTTATATTTAAACTACTAGTTCTTGTTGCATTTGAGGAGTAAGGTAACTCGAGGAACTGCAGGTTGTCCAGCCTCACCTTGCTCTCTGGAAAGATCATGGAGCACAGATCTCAGAACCCCTTTTCAAGTGCAAAAAGGACCAAAAAGTAATTACGAATATTCAGCTTGGATTCACTAACTTGACAGCCTTTTATGACAAAATTACTGTCTCTGTGGATGAGACTGACTTCAGTATGGCCTTTGACATCATCTCCCTCAGGACCCTCCTCTGGAAGCAGAGAGAATGTGGGTTGGATAAATGGACTGTTACATGGGTTGAAAACTAGCTGCGTTACCAGTCTTAAACACTAATGATCAAAGGCTTGATGTCTGGTTAGCAGACTATAATGGGCAGAGTACTCCAGAGATTGCTGATATCTGAGCAAAAACATCTTCAATATCTTAATGGCACTAATGGCAGTCCCTCAGTAACTTTGTGGATGACACTAACGTAGGGAGATTGGTTGAGACAAAAAATGGCAGACTTAGTCCAGAGACACTTCGATGAACTTGAGGTTGGAAGCAGCAGAAACCTTAGGAGGATCAATAAATGCAAATTCTGTGCCTTGGGCAGACCAACCCTCTTTCTCAGTACAGCCTAGGAAGGGAATGGCTAGTGTATTTAACCCTGGTAGCTTCCCTAACCAAGACATCGTAAATAAGGCAAGCCACAGCACTGGACTATGTTAGGACTGTGAACAACCACGTTAAGTTATTATCCTCATCCACATTTCACTGATGAGGCCACATCTAGTGCATCTGATTCTGCTCTGCCCCCACCTCTCAACGAGTTCAAGAAGAAGGAAGTAGTAAGAGTCTGGTGTAGATCCATTAAGACGTTTTCGGACCTAGAATACATGTCCTTTAAAAAGAGGCTGAGGGAGGTACGCTTGTTTTAGATTGACAAACAGTGAGCTAAAGGTCAGTCTAACAAAGGCCTACAAAACTATTTGGAGTAGAATTAAAAAGATGATAGAGGTAAATGCTCCTCAGTAGTGCCACACAATATAAAAAGGACCATGGTGATAAGCTGAAAACTGAAGATTTAGATTGGGTATTATAGA
>NW_009596277.1:0-31613 GCF_000690535.1 Cariama cristata | reverse complement strand
TCAGCAGGAGGTGGTGTAGTACTGCAATTGGTCCCCAGCTCAGCTGTGCGATCTCCATCTTTTGAGGTTTCCAAAGCCGTTGCTGATCCAGCCCATGGCAACTGTCCTGCTTCAAGTGGGAGGCTGGAGTAGATGACCTTCAGAGGTCCCTTTCACCCAACTTTTCCATAAAGAATCTCTAAAAAGCACCAACCTGAAAAAGTGTAATCCGCTCTGTAAGCCTGTCCTCCGTCTCTTCCACCAAACCAACAGTGGGGATGCTATCTTCAACAGACTCCAGCTGTCTGGTAAGTTCCTGGCAATCTTCATCCAGACGCATCCAGGTCTGCAAGCACAAATTATCCATTTATATTGTGAATACTGAGTCTGGGTATCTAGAATTTTTATTACTTGCTTTCTCAATCTGAAAACCTATAGCTGCATGGTTGTGAATGTAAAGAAATAACAGTACAAATGTTCAGTGAACCTGTAATAAGACACCAACTTTGTGTCAAGCTCAACTTCTGGTTAGACCACATGGATAAAGCTGTCAAGTTCTCCTTGTCAGCTAAAGCTAAGCAGCTCTCTTAAATTTAGAGGAACACAACTTGTGTCACGTGAAGGACATAGTAGTTAAATAGCGAAGATTACACGTAGTCTTATCAGTGCCTTGTGTGTATGACAAAAGGGACTGATGTCCATCAATTCTGGCCAAGCACAGGAAATCAACATTATAGAATATCCTGGTGAGTGATCACAATAGCAGTACAGAAAAGACCACAGAAATTCTCACCTCTAGAATGTATTCCAGCTCCACACCTCGTTTATGAGCCAGCTTTAATACATGTGAAGCTTGTGCCATTAGCTCTGAATGCGACTGAGTCTCCTTCAAGAGGGCAAAGCTACTCATCTTTCTAAAGAGTGTTTCTGTCAGGATCATGTGAGACTCCAACCCCTGAAAATATTCCTGAGAAATTTGGGTGTGAGGGAGAAGGTAAAGAGAGAATAGAAAAGAGAAAGTACAATTGTCACTCAATTCATTACCACTAAAAGAACATTTTAGATAACAGCAGTACAATCAAGTATCTGTAGACATAGAATTAGGTAAACTTTTCACTCCATCAACATTTCACAAAATCCAACACACAATTCAAAAAGGACAATGGCCTTTTTAAAGAAAGACAGACGTCATCCCTTCCATGCAAATTCCATCCCAACTCTCATTCCATAAACAAAAATAGCTTAAATCAGATATACACCACCAAAACATTCTGGAAAATAAAGAAATGTGGAAAAGTCTTGTTATATTTTGTGTGTGCTATTAGCAAACATAAATTTCTTCTGGAAAAAATGGAGTGGTGGATGAAATTGCTATGTAGCATGACAGGACAAGAATAGGAACTTGTAATTAGAATAAGGAAGAAAATGCAAACTACCTGGGTCCACCTTCAACAGAGCATTTGAAAGTCATTCAGTCAGAACAGTTCATTGATTCCAATTTAAAATACAGTAAGTTTTAATACATCCTGACTTAATACTGGTCCAACCATTCTGAAAAGCTCCTGAACCTTTAGGAACAGAAGGTTAGCAATTTGCTGTGTGCAAGTTTACAGTCATGATTAGTCCTGAAATATGTCACAGTTTCTTACCTTATGTTTGTCAAGTAGCAATTGAACCTCTTCCCTAGAAGCAACAATCATTTTCTGGTCACCAGCCATCTTTTCTTGGCCTGTTTCTACCAGGTCAGCCAGGTCCTGCAAAGCCCGTTCATACTGCCTCTTAAGAGCCAGATTCTGATTCAGGTCACTCCGTCTGGATCCAATGATCATCATCAGCTCATCATACTTATCCTTGGGGGCAAAGAGCAGCAACGGTGATTCTTAATTCACACCTTACATAGGTCTTCCTAGAAGCAACCTTACTGTCCCCGTATTCCTGTGAATACTAGCAGACTAACATCTATTCCCAGCTCAAAAAGACTGTGCAGGTATACTGACTTCATTGATAAATTAACAACTCACCATTTAAAGAGAGAAAAAATAAGCAAGATGTGCAACTCTTTCAAGTGCACGCATTCAAGAGCAAAGTTTGCAGAATCTCAAAGGCTTCTTTAAGTATCAAAGGAGTAGGGTGATTGGGTTTAAGTCATCAAAAAACAGACTAACATGTGGCTACCGCACATTGCAGATGCTGCTTACATTTTGCTTCCTATAATGCAGAGTGTTCGATGGACTCCATCATGGCTACAGACTATAGGCATCTCAAAGCCAGGTTTGTTTCCCTCTCCTGCCCCAGTAGCTTACTGGTAGCAAGCAAGATACATACAACTCATAGTAAAAACCAAATCAAGCCTAAAACAGCAATACACTTTATATAGAACAGTAAAGTGTAGAAAAAGTAGTGTGTATTTCACAGTGTGCCCATACTGTCAAATTACAAAATGAGTCAAAAAGAAGAATCTCATCAGTTCCCATGTGCTATTACTCATCTTGCATAACTCAATCATAAAAGTGAGAACAACCTACAGATGCTTTTCCTCACCTGAACAAGGACTACTTGCTTGTTTTGGTTTTGAGAATTGTATTTGCAGAACTTATGTCTGACTGTGAGGATAAGCCCATCATTTTGACGAAGGCAAGAAACAACCAGAAACTAATAAACCAAAAAAGTACCCACCCTCGAACTGCAGCCCCTAGCTTAAAGAGAAAACTGTAAGAAGCACAATTGTCAAAAAAGCAAAAGGAAGGCTTTTCTAAAAAACAAAATCAAGGGGAGGGGGATATCTACAAATAATTTGACAGCAAAAAAAAAAAAAAAAAAGGCAGGAGGCTCTAAGACCAAAAGGATAAAGAACTGGGCAAAAGACACATTTGCACAAACTCTCTGTCATTCATTTTTTATTGAGATCATTGTTTTGTTGGTTTAATAAGTTTATGGTCCAGTTTCAGCTGTCGTCTTTGCTTCCAATTTATTATTATGTCATTATAAAGGGTAAAATTCAGTCATAAACCTTCTCCTTGATCTTTCCTTAAGCATTCCCCTGCCTCAGCACCAAACTGCTCACAAAGGAGTTTCAACAGCCTTATAGAAGTTCTGGATCAACTGCCCACATGTGTCTACTTCAGAGAGCCTTAAGATAGAGTCCTACTACTTAGGCGTGTTCAAAACCAAGTCTAACTGAAAGTATGCAAGAAAATGAGAGGTGTTCTAGTAAAAGCAGAACATTTCCAGTTTCCGGTCACATTTAGCTATCTAGCCCCTTTCTTCCTCCTCCTTATTTTTAAATGATAGATGTGAGAGAGAACTAAACGCTAGATCATGAGACACTAGTGAGAAGAGGGGTCGACCTTCAGCATACATTTATGTTTACATGCTTAATGTTATCTACTCGAACAGGGAGTCAACAAGAGCTGAAAGAAAACATGGTTTTGCCTGTTTTTGTAATTAATACTGCTAATAATTGTTGTTAGAGTTTCTAACAACTGTTAGAGTTGTTAGAAAATTTGAAAATACTAAAGTAGAAAAACTAGGTGAATCAGACAGAAAATAATCTTTCATGCACACTGAAATGCTTTTAAATATGTTTTCCTAAACTGCCTTATGAACAATAAAAAGGAGCATGCTAATACCTTTGATATCACCAGACAGGTCTAGGATGGAACTTACGAACCATACCTGGATCTTAGACAGCTCTTGCACAGAAGGTTGGTCAATGTGTAGCTTGTCTACACGCTTCTTTAATTCACTGATTCCAGCATCTAGCTCCTTCAAACCTTCTTCTGCCTGCAGTATGACCTGTATTTGAAAATTACATCATTTAGTTTGAAGGTTTAATAACAGTTCTATAGCTGCCATACAGTAATATTCTTTTCTGTTTTCTGCCTGAAGTATTAATCAGTCCTTCAATCTGCTGGAATTTTAAAAGATACTATAAAGGAATGTATTAATACGAAGTTGGGAGAGCACAGATTGTTTCTTCAAGTTAAATACAATATGGCATTATTATTTTTTTAATAAGAAGATATTATAGTATCATACACTATCTTATACCAAAGCTTGTTATGAAGTTCTATGCTTTTAATTACACAGTACAGGCATAAAAGAACTATTAGTTGTTCTAACACCTTCTTTTAAAGCATTCGTTCTATTAACACTCATCCCTGTCATATCTGAGCACCAAGCAAACAACCATCACAGCAGAAGATATGCATGATAGCAAAGACCCGTGCATAGTCCCTTTCAAGACCAGGATAGGGCTAAAACTACTGTCAAGGAAAAGGACCTGTACACCCCCTTTTGCACTTGCAAAACTGCATTTTAAGAACACAGGTTGGTATTTGCAAGTATATGCAGGTGATAACTTGACTTTTTTTCAAAGGAAGCTACAAGCTTTCCTAGGTCTTTCAATCTAAGAGTCTCTGCTGAAGTAATGCATGCAAGCTGTAACAAAGTTAAAAGCACAAGGTAGACTTCTGTAGTTAAAGTCCTTTGTTAAGGCCCTTTCTTGGAAACTGCTTATCCCAATATGCTTAAACTACATCAGTAGCTTCTGGGTAACAAGAAACATCTGAGGAAAGTAGCCCTTAGCATACTTCATTTGCTTTTCTCATTGGCAAAACAGAAACAAGGAAACAGGATATATTTTGTTATATTAATAACTAATAATTCATCAAGCAATTCCTGATAAAGAAAAAACAACTACTGCCTTAAATTAAAATGAATAACAGTCAAGATATTACTATAAACCAGCACAGAAGAAAATGCCTTTGGTTTTTAATAAAGTGTAATAGCCAAACAATTTAGCCAAACTGCAGACTTTTTTGGGTTCACTGGAATTTTCCTTCTTTCAAATACTGCCCAGTGTATACATAGCTAGGTCAGCTGGGGAGATAAGAAAGACACTTTGTGTTGATTTTTTAATTTATAAACATGTGTAGTACACTCTTGGAAGTACTCATTTTCACATATTTTATGTGAACACATACATTCTGCCATAAAAAGCAACTGTCCTCTAGAATCCATTTATCCTTTGAAAAGAAACTTTACCTCTTCCCCCTTCCCCAAGTAACAGACATTTAGCAATACCTGCATTTGTTCTGTTTCTGGTCTCTCAACTGCCTCTGCTAGTTTCTGTAGAACTAAATATTTGTTATCAGCCACTGACGTAAACAGGAGCTTCAGATCATTCTGCAGGAGACAACAACAACAACAAATTATAGCCAATGACAGTACAAAACCAACTGAAAAACATTTTACGTTCCAAAAAGTTTAAAGCATTACAATATTACAATGTCAGCACTAAGGCATAAAATCTATTCAAAATTGGAAGCATCATAATTAGCCAATGCAAAACATTTAACATTGCTGAAAATCCACAACTGGATATATTTGAGCTAAAAGCAAAAGCAACTCATATTCAAAACATAACCTGTGAACACACTTCTGCTTTTGCCTTCCAATTAGATAATTAATTAGCAAGGGTCATTAGCTTAATTTAACAAAAATATGTTATTCTTGTGTAGTTTATTCAACCACATTAGCTTGCAAATAAGCTAGGTTTTACTTTTTAAGACAAGCTTTTTTCACTACAAACTTCAGCGAATACAACAAAGTATAAAGGAGGCTTCAACACATTACAGGGCTAACTACGCATTACAACTTTTAGAGTAACCTTATCAGACTAGACACATAAATATTACTTAACAATTTTGCCAAGCTACAATCAATTATTCTTTTTTTTTTCCATGCATTCATCCCAACAGAAAATAATCAGCACATTTTTCTAAGACTTTCAGCATTATATAAGGGGTGCATTAGTAATTTATTTTTTTTTTGCTTGCAGTAATTCTTTTAAATACTAAGTATCTCTGGCATAACAATAATGCACAGGATTCTAATCACCTTGTCTGCTTTCTTCAGCAAAGGAACGCCTTCCATTGAAGAGTGTTGAATTTTTTTTTTTTCTGTCTACTGCAGAGGAAAGGTTATGGAGTTTGGAAAGAAATCCTGTAGTAACAACCTTTGAAACAATGACCCTTATCTAAAGATACCAGCAATCTATTTTCCTTTTTTTTTTTTGGTTCTAATTTATGTTTTCTCATTAAAACTAAACCATACGGAGGCTTTGTATGATAGTAATAGGAGAGAAGATACAGACCAAGTAAGAGCTGAAAGCATTTCTGAACCCTGTTTGAAAAGATTTCTAAAAGCACACATCTCTCCACTTTTCTTCATTTTCTTTGCTTTGCTCAATACAGATGGCTTGAGAATCAAGCTCTTATAGAGTAACAGGATAGTTTAAAGATGAACAGAAAGATGGGAATCAGTATTGTGTTTTCTACACTATCTCAGCTAATAAAAACAGTGTATTCTGTCATTTACGAAATTACAAAATGCATAGAGTGGAACTCTAAAGTTGCTTTTCCTCCTTTAAGAACAATAGTCAACGACTTCCTTTTATGTAATGCCAGCAGGGTGAGAAAGAACGGGATGAATGATCACTTTACAATAATTGCATGAGTTGCAGAAGATTTCTAGCAGAGAGTTTACATTTTGGATGATGATTTGGGTGCCAAGTTTTGCATAGCCTAAGAAGTTTGATTTTTCAGTAAAAACCTGCGACAACCTTGTTCTTTTGATTTGGTACCAAAAATTCTCATTGCTTTGAGAATCACATCCCTTATACCCGTTTGACATGTACCCCTGTTAAGTTCTTCAGATTGGCATCATACCTTGAAAGTCACTATTTGCTGGAGCCGTCCTTTCATCTGATGGCATCTCTGGTTTACTACTGACTCCAGTAACATTAGTCTTCTCAGGAGACAACCCAAAGCGTCTTCTATAATGTCCCTATTATCACCATTCTCCGGAAATATCCGAGCAAATAAATTCTTGTTCTTATCCATTTCTTCTGTTACATCTTTAATTTCTTTGGCAAGAGACTGATTTTGTAGAAAACAAAACAAAGTGACAATCAGTCATTCCAGAAAGCAGGTAAACATATTGCCATAACCATTGTTAATTTTGCAGTGATGCAATGACTTTTTTACATTGTTAATATATGCACACCAGACAAAGTTATGCAGCAAAGTTATGCAGTTTACTATCTCTGATAGTAAAAAGACCCCAGATTGCCCTGAGGAAAACAAGTGCTGAAACAAAATGATGTAGAATCATGGAATGGTTTGGGTTGGAAGGGACCTTTAACTGTTATCTAGTCCAACCCCGCCTGCCATAAGCAGGGACATCTTCAACTCAATCAGGTTGCTCTGAGCCCCCTCCAGCCTGGCCCTGAATGTTTCCAGGGATGGGGGCATCTACCACGTGTCTGGGCAACCTGTGCCAGTGTTTCACCACCCTCATTGTAAAAAATTTCTTCCTTATATCTAGTCTAAATCAACTCTCTTTTAGTTTAAAACCATTACCCCTTGTCTTATCACATCTCTCTCTTTCTCCCCTGTCCCAATCCCTCCCTTCCCCTCCCCTCCTCCTCTCCCCCCTCCCTTTCATGTTGATGAATTTGTACTGTTTATATATCTCAGAGCATTCCTCCCTCTTTTTCACTTCATTTCAATTTCAGCAATGTGGTGTTTACTAATACTTAGCAAAGAAGTTAAACAGAAGAAAAATGCTATGCTTAATTCTCTTCTGACCAGGCAGAATTTAGGTCAGGTGCTGCTTTTTGCAACATTCTCTACACAGCAAATAAAGTTACTTCTACTAGTAGCAGAATACTGCAATTACATAGAGATTATGACAGCAACATGTCATTTATCCAGGATTCTAACATTTTCTTTTGAAACATTACATACAATGCACTCTTATTGGCAATTTAAAGTAAGTCCTATGCATGGATTCCTTACCTCTTGCTTGCAGAGGTATGTTTCTGTTTCTTCCTCTGGCAACAGAGCTGTAGCAACAAAGACCTGTTCTTCCACGCCATCAAGCCACAAGGAAGTGGCTACAACACCATCATACAGCTTCTCTTCAAGATGCAGGCTCTCCACCACCTGTCCAGCCTGGGCAAAAGGAACCAGAGAAGACCAGAGCAGAAGTATCAGATATTCTTTCTAACATCTAATATTTGGGAAAGGCTGTATTTCCAGGTGGGAGCAGGAGGAGTTTTCATTGTAAATGTGGCTCTGTTGGAGGACAGGTGTAAGACAATTGAAATATTACCTCAGATGACACATCTTCAAAGGCCTGATTTAATTCAACTAATAGTGGTGACACGGAGGATTTATCTTCATCCTGTCCTTCCTTATACAAAGGCATTCCAGGTATCAGTCTGTTTGGTCTGCTATAAAGCTGCTGAGAGAGAAGTACTAATTAGGATGCTTCTACCACATATAGGGCACAAAATTCAGCTATACAGATTCCACTGCTGACTGAGGGTATCACCAAATAATGCTCACGGTCCTCCCACAACTGTTCTGTGTCATGAGTATCTTGAATAAAAGATTGCTCAACAGGATGTTCACTAGAAGTGCAGGATAAATACTTGTGGCCAGAATTAGCAATGACTTGTTTTTACCAGAAAAATAATTAATTACTGTTGAATGAATACAAGATATTTAGAACTTTGGAAGCTGATTTTAATGTAGTGTATACAAAGAATAGTAAGCCTGGGTCTATTAACAATAAAATGGAGGATGTATGTTAATATAGATCTTGGATTGTCCTTGGTTTAGTTGATTAATCCCTGTTTCCTTCAGTAAAAATTCTGTGGCTGAAATCACTTGCTTTTTTTGTCATATACCCACTAAAATCAAGCATTGAATGTAACCAATACATTCAAACTGAAAATACCAGTTTTTCCTCTACGTTGTCACAAGAGTACTGGTCAATTCAAGAGAGATGATTTGTTACAGAATTATCCTGAGTTAGATCAAAATTTTGTCTGACCCCTTTCTTCCTTTCTAGTTTATTCACCTGAATGGTAGTGCAATTCAAATCACTTTGAACCAGAGCAATGCTAGTCCCAATATTTAACAGTTTTTAAAGATGTCACAAAAATAAATTGTTCCATATTCTTTGCATTAATACATCACCTTAATGCTTCTGCTATGCACTTACCGTACCTTGTGTTGTGACATCTGCTTTCACAGAGAAATGCAAAGAGAAATTAAAAATAGCTACCAGCTGTTCTTGTTCCAAAGCTTTCTGGAGCAGCCTCTGCTTGGTATTGAATTCCTGGTTCAGGCTTCCCCATTTCACCTTCATCTGTTCTTCAGATGATGGCTTCTCACCTTCTAAGTCTAATTCCTCAGAGAGTGTATCAGGCTTCTCACTGAACAGGAAGATGCATAAAGGTTTAACGAATACAAAAGTTATAACTGTATAAGGTGTTTATTTCCTCTTTCAGTTAGGAAATTCTACATTTAAATTAAGTGCTACATTTTAAAGCTTTGACTTGTTTTTTTCCAGATAGTAAGACAAAGTCTGGTCTGTAACAGCAAGAAGTTCTTGCCTGATGGGATTAAATGTATTTTCTAAGACGCTGTTTAGAGTTGCAAGTACCCATGTTAAGTAAAAAACCCAAACCAGACTGAATATATGCTAAATTGAAATGTAACCTTTAAACAAGTTTTACTTCAAAGCATGAAATAAAAAAAATATTTTATCTGACTCCTTCCTTACCTCCTCTCTCAAAATGCCAGACATACCCTGATTTTTTAATGCAGGACAAGCATATGAGTTTAGCTTTGGTAAACTGCAAATGAAGTTCAGCATTTTCTGGTTTTTTGTTTGTTTCTATAGTATAACATCATGCAACAGAAGGAAGTCTCAAACAGAAGGAGGTAAGTTCTCTCTGGCATTATAATAAAAAAATAAATCGAATTAACGCAAATGCTGAGGAAAAGAACTTACTGAGCACAGCTTACATTCCCTGCACATAAGTCTTGGTTTTGCTGTCTCATGAACTACCTTCATGTTCTAGACTGGCATGCTGGAGGAGCCACAAGGTCCTCACTACTACCGAGATACACCAAAGTAGTATTTTGACTGAAGGGCTGACTGCTCCTTAATTCTTAAGCTGATAATGTTCACCCTGGTTTCCTCTTCCCAAGACCCTGCCCTTCCTGTTCCCTGAAGGTCCGCATCGGCACTAGGTCGTAGTTTTCTTCTGCCTTCTCTAGGGCAGAAGACTCACCCAGTCAGAGCCAAGGCTTTTATAGACATCTACTTCCTCCCAAAAACGGGCAAGTGTGCAAGAAAATATAGACCAGAGATGAAATTCAAAATACACAAAGCTTCAAAAAGAAAAATATTTCTGAACTGCAGGAAAAATAAAATTAAGCAATGAGTATCTCATCTGGAAAGATCTGGCTACAATGGCAGACTACAATGTTTTAGAGATCAGCTGTGATTCACATACCAATGCTGGACCATAAAGTTACAGTAACTGACCCACCGCTTATCTAATGAATCCTACTAGCTTGTAATTTTAGTATGATGCGTGATAATAAAAGAAATTTCTAAATGCTGAAGGTGATCTATTAGCACAAAACAGTTTGTGTAACTATATTATCAGACCTCTGAATTATAAACCAGGACTCTAGTATCCTAGGTTCTGTATAGAAGTGCTAAAACAAGAGTTAGAGGATTATATGCAGAAGAGGGATGTAAATATAAGGATGACAAAGCACAGCCATAGAAATTTACTTTGCAGAACACATGAAAGCACACCTTATACATAGGCCTTCCAGAGCACCTTGCTGTGTTAGGATTTCTTCTCCACGGCATGCTACTGACCGAAGCAGATTCTTTTGCTCTTCTAGCTCTTGTTCCAGCTCCTAGCATAGCAAGTTACAAAAACCAAAACCTCAGATTGATTTTGCCTTGGAAGGATACGTCTATATTGCATAACTGTTCTGCAAAGACAGCCGAGCTAGTTCTGATAAGGCTTGCTTGAGCACCAAGAGCAGGGCAAAATCTCTACCCAGGGACAGAGAAAAATTGGGCACATAAACTGGATTGTTAAACTAATTGACTAACGCAATGCAGTTTCTGGCACCTAACCTAGTGAGGATGTCTGTGTATCATGCAACACAATACACCTTGTAATGTGTGCATCTTTGCTTCTATAAAGACAATGCTGATTACTATTTTGAGCAAATACCATCATCGCCTTAGAGTAACTTTAAGGGTTGATTAAATTTAATTCTACTAATGGACAATGAAAGTATAGAGTGATTAAGTGACTTGACCATGGTCACCAAGGAAGTCCAGTCTGCCTAGCTGTTACAGATATAAAATAGCTAGCCCAGATGCATCATTGCAAAAGCACTGAGTAAGAAACAGTGTAAAAATGAGTATTTCCATGGAAATATTAACAAGAATGGCTCAGCTACAGTGATAAACTCAATCTAAATATGGGAGTAAAAGAAATGCAAAACACCAACTTTCTGTTGCTGCAGGTTGCTCTGCTGTTGCTGTGAGCGAGTGCTTCTTGCTTGTGCCAGCCATTCTTGGACACTGGGGCTTTGCGAGGAAACAAAGTCCGGATCACTCTCCTCCTTTTCTTGTAGTGATCCCTGCTTTAAGAGAAAGAAATAAAGATTTTGCAAAATATCTTTTATTGCTAGAGAGCTGGCAGGTCCAGCGCATCAACTCAAAACCACATATGGTGTCACCTTCCATCTCTCAAGCTGCTGGCTCACATAAAATTCTGAAGTGAGCAATGACTTTAGATTTCTGACTTCTACTGGTCATTGGTTACTAGCAAGAAAGCCTCCCTAAAAATGTAAAAATAAACGTGCACCACTGCGCTTAGCAGAATCAGAGACCAGAGATCAGAGACCATGGACTGATGTATTTCTGAAGACAGTTCTGCTTCTCCTAAAAACCAGCATTGATCCACAATGGAGGGTGCAGCTTTAACTGGCAATGCAGGGAAACAATGGGTTGTTTCTGCCAGGTTTTTAGTCTAATTAAAGCCAGTTTAACTAAAAACGAGAGAATGCTGGTTGTCATTCTGGTCAAAATTTATTTCTCAGTAAGTACACAACTCTATCCGTGGTTGGCAGAAACACAGCCAGTTAACAGCAGATTATAGGATATGAACAGTAAAGACACTAAGAGACACCAAACCACAGAATGTTAGAACAGAACAGTAAAAGCAACAGTTCCTTCACTTCATACTTCCATTATTACGTTTTTCCAATCTGAGTGATTAGACAGGCTTTCTGTGTAAGCAAAGCAAAAAAACCAGCAAATACCTTCATAGTTCCAAAAACTGCTTTATCAACTTCTTGACTTCTGAAATCTATGTTGGCTGTAAATTTAAATTATTTTAGCAGCCAATGTATTAAAATGTAGGGATTTTAACACACTAGCCCTAATGTTAAAGGCAGACTTGTAGGTCTGGCTACTTAAATCTATGCACTTCTCTGGATTTATTTAATATTATTTGCAGGCACGTGATGACGGCAGAGTTTGTGCTTTCAGTTAGATTTTGAGTTGCCTCTTCTCTCGGAAGAGAGTTGAAAAGCTACAATTCTGGAGTTATACTGAGACAAATAAATAGTAGTCCCACAGTTCCTGCAACAGCAGAGTATAAAAGGGATTGTGGCATTCGTGGATGCAATGAGGTTTTGCAAATATGATATTGTGCACTTTTTTTAGATTAAAATTAATTGTGAATCAGATTTTATCATTCTCAAACCACAGAATATAAGTTTGAAAAAATACACTTGTAATTTCATTTGAATTCTGTCTGAAGGAACTGTATTACATTTCCTTTAAATAGACAGGGAAATAAATGCTTGAAGCTGTCGCTTCTGGGGACTGTTCACTCCAGCACAGAAATAATTGGAAAATCCCTGCAGAAAATGGTGATAAAATTGATCTTTCAAAAGAGTTCAGAATTGTACACGCTTGTATCAGGAGTATTTGTCTTGTGGAACTGAAGTCAACCCTCACACATACACATACTTTGTAATAAAAAATAAAAAATAAACACTACCTGTTTTTTTTACTGCAGAATCCATTCTACTACTTTGTTTTATAAGGAGTCTGTCTATTTTTATTGCCCCTAAGTGACAGAATTTAGTAGATAACAGTAGTAAGGCAATGTTTTGTGTATCTTTCAAATTGCTTGAAAAATTCTACATTTGGAATTGATGTAGTCAGAACTCTCCTGATCCAGCACGTTTCTGATCAGTTTCACTGCTTTATTTTATGAATAAAGGACTTGGTCTCCAAATCCCTCTTTCTGTATCATTAGTAACATTAATTAATTAAAATTAGAAGGAAAACTGAAATTGCTGCAAGAAAGTCACAGGCTCCTAAATTGCCACAGGAATAACAGATATGCTGAAATATTGCTTTAAGGAAAATACAGCTTAAGTCTTTACAATGCTCTTGGTCTTGCAGTGCAACTTGGGAGGATGCTTCCTTTTCTGGGTGCAGGCTGGTCTATGCCTCTGGGCAAGTACAAGGTTCTCAGTATATCTAGAGACATGTGTAAGTCTGAGTTTCTTACACGCATGAGCAACAGTGCTGTTAGCATGTAATGTTTCTCAGGGTTAATAATGGCAGCAGATAGAGTTAGTGCATTTTTGGGCATCTGATGCTCTAAGTCTCAGTCCATAAGAAATACTTTATGCCTGATTGTTTGGAAAAAGATATTCTAGAGTTTCTCATTTGAAAAAAAATCGCTCAATGAAAATTCGAAGATGTTATACTGCCTATATCCATTTTCTTCCATGATCCATAAGTGAAGCCCAAAAAAGGCTTGCAATTCATAAAGAAACTTAAGTCTTACATGCATGTAGCATCTTAAATGATTTGTATGCTACATCTGGAAATTATTTTGTTGTTATTTTTGATAATAGAAAAGCATCCAAAAATCTGCTTTAAAAGTTTAAGTAAAACATACCACTGTATTTTAAAATGCAGGACATCTTAAAATGCAGCATGCATACTTTAAAACGAAACAAGAAAGTCTGTGATGCCTTTTCACTCCACAAGTAATACATCAGAATATAGCATTATATGCCTACGTGCTGTTGATAACACTTTTCATTTGCCTAATCATGAGGTTTAATAGGCAAGAATAACATTAAAATTACTTCATCTTAGAGGCAACAGGAATAAAAACCCGAGTCTTTTCCTCCTTTTTTTTTTTGTGTGTGTGTGTTTGCTTGTTGTTTTTTTTTGTGAAGCTACGTTACGTTTTATAGTTATCCAGTTGCTTTGGACTAAAAATAGTTCTTAGCACAGTCAAGTGACTTTTCAAGTTAACCTCTCAGTAGACTTTAATCTGCATTACCAGCTAGAAATCTTTGAAGCTTAGCATGTTTAATTTGAACAGCAAAGCCCAGAAAAGAAGTAAAAGAAAAGGGGGGGAGGGAGTCACAGCAGGGGAAGCCAAGTGAAAACCAGTCAGTCACATTACATGGTTGGGTTTCTTGTATGTATTTGGTTCTCCACATGCTAGTTTAACCTAAAGAATGACCAAAACCAACTGTTAAACAAAATGAACTAGTGGCAATAAGCAGACCAATGCTGCTAGGAACAGAAACCTGACTGAGGTTAGATGTGTCTTTGTTTATATAATATTTTGTTTCATGTAATGATGCCACTACGTATTAGCCATATTTTAAACTGTTTCATTATCTTGATGTTATCTATTCATTGTGTTGTGCATGCTCCATGGAGGAAAGCATGTATTTAGGATTTTTCTTTTGTTGGGGGAGGGATCCTGCCCAAGAGCATATGCAATCTAAAGGAACTAGGAACAGGAATAGAGTATATCCAGACCAAGCTAATCATCTATCTACTTTATTATTGTCCTTTCAGTCAAGATAGTGAGGTTAGGATAGTTTCACCATGAAGTGGTGCTGTTAACTTGAAAATCATAAGCTCAAGCTTGCTAGGCAGTTCTTTATTTTGGAGTGTAATTCCATTTACTAAAGATAGATAGCTCAAAGTAAATGACTAGAACAGCTTTACTCCTTTTCCCAGTTGCATTAAACTACTATGAAATGCCCCAACTTCCTGTCCACGGTGAAGCCAGCTGGAAAGAGCCACTTACCTGAATGTTGATCTGTTTGTCGTGGAGCACTCTCTGCAGCTCCAGAAGGCTGCCCTTCAGGGTCCGGAGCTTCACAGCCAGCTGCTCAGCCTCGTCCTTGGTGTGTGCCTTCCCCTCCATAAGCAAGTTCTCGTTGTGCACAGACAACTCTGACAAGGCTACCACCTTCTGCTCTATTTCAACCAGCATGTTCTGCAGCAGCAAAAACAAAGAACCAAATTCATACATTTTCCAGCATCTGTCACGCCTTCTGGCAAGACAACCTGTGGCCTACCTCACCCGTCGTCAAGCTAAGGGCAAGTCAGATTACCACTGCTTTGCCTTCCAGTCCCTTTCAGAGTCCTTAGGAATACTCTTGCAAATGTTTGCATTTGCCGTTTCTGTTTGCAACCTTTTTCAAAATAGGAAATTAAAAAGTTACTTGAAACAAAAGATTTGTTGTAGAGGAGATGCTCTTTATTTGCACATTAAAGGTAAGGGTGGCTAAGATGCCAGACTGACACCCATAACTACAAGAAACAGAGCACGCATCTAGAGTTACTGCTTTCCTCTTCTTTCATGTACATTTAGTGAAATGCTTCCTACCTCCTCCTATGTCTTGCTCTGGCTGCTTTGATAAGCTTCTCTTCTCACTATTTGCTCTTTCTGATTGGTGCATGACAGACTTAAGGATTGCTGTATAATCCTCTTTAGTCTAAAGAGAGACTTAAAGTGACAAATCTCTGGCATGTTTATTCACAAAAGCTACTTTCCTGACATTCCATTAACCATTCACATATTACAGACATAGTGCATATTTTGATCTTCCAAACTCAAAGCTCATACAATTCTTGCTCAAAAACCTAGCCTGACATCAAATGGTTTTGTTTCCATAGCAATCATCAAGTATAAACTTAGAAATATTTCTCCTGAAGGAATGCATGCAGGATAAGATGAGCAGAGTCTCTAAAAAGTGGAAAAAAATATAGGACTTACTGTACTAAGATTTTAAGAACCAGCAAAAGAACAGTAATATTAACTTTCCCACAAAGTTTACTGTTCTTTTTAATTTTGTTTCGTACAGATTACATTAAAAAAATTACTGCTTTGTTTAAGTTCACATGGTTTATCTATACATAATAAACAGCTTCCAAGGACGGGTGATGAAAGAACACTTGAGACTGAGCAGACTGAAAATTCCAATAATGAAGTGGTGTTGGTGGAAATTTAACTAGATGTTTAATTCAGACTTATATGAAACTTAACTCCCATTTATCCTAAAATACTTGAGATCCTTATTCTTTAATACAAAAAAAAAAGGATCTTTTGTCCATCTGTCTCTTGTCTATCTTGTAATTTTAATTACAACGATCATACAGTTGTAAACTCTCATGTAAAAATGGAAAACTCCCACTAATTTGTGAACCTGGATGTTATGACTGATCCAAGCCTTGTTAACAAAAGTATATGCAATTAGTCTATTGCAGCAAAATGTTTTTTCTCAGTTGTTTTGGTATTCTGGGTTGATTAATATTAAATTCATAAAAACAGTAACTACTGATGATTACACTTCTGAATGTGAGTAGGGATTACTCCTGAAGAAAACACAACACTGTCCTAGTCACCACGGCTAGTGCAAGTGTGCTCTTGAGCTGGAAAAGGGGAAGTAGGAAAGCACACTGCAGGTGTTTTCATACCTATCAATTCAGCTGTTCACCAATTCTAGCTTGAGTGGAGCAACAACAGTAAGTAAAGCAAATATAAGGCCTTTAAAGCAGAAGAAAATGCCCTCCAAAAGTTGTACAGCTTCAAATGTTCTTGCAGTCAGGATATTTTGTTTTCCTACTGCTACGTTTACATGTGCTTTCTAAAGCACTGTTTGCAATCTTTAGTAAGACACAAAGAACAGGCTGTATTTTATTTCACGAATCATTGATGAAGCTAACTGAGTGTATATGAGGTGGTAAGATGCTCAGAAACTTCTTCCCCGCTAATATGCCAGCTCATCCCACGCAATAATGATCTTAACATTAATGCTGCATATTTGCCTCTTCATTCAGGGAAACCTATATCCATCCTGTTCATCTAAACATTACAGGACGTATAATTTTACCTGACAGTCTACCAGTTGTGCTTCCATGTCCATAGGTTCCTCAGCAGTAACCAGAGCGGTGTCCAGTGTTGCTCGGGTATTGAGTAGCCAGTGGTCAAGCTCATCAGCTTCACAACGGTACCTTTGGAGAGCCTGCTCTTGCCGCTGTTCTTCTAGCTGCTCGTTCAGTTTCTCCTAGAGGTACAAATTATATTTTACTTTTTAAAACAAATATACCACAACAGTCATAGAATCCTAGAATGGTTTGGGTTGGAAGGGACCTTAAAGATCACCTAGTTCCAGCCTCCCTTGACTGGGTTGCTCAAAGCCCCATCCAACCTGGCCTTGAAAAGTCACTTTAAAATAAACTCCTCCCTCTGTCTCTCACAACTTCCATATACTATTTTTAAGCCATAATAAGCCCTTTATTTCTTAAGTTGGAAACCTTTACAAAATATTGCTTTCAATTGATGAGCATGCTCTTCTGGTGACTGAAATTCTGTTTCAGTTCAGTCACTGTATTTCCAGTTTTAAACTAAAGGAAGGTAGATTTAGACTAGATACAAGAAAGAAATTTTTCAGGATGAGGGTGGTGAAACACTGGCACAGGTTGCCCAGAGAGGTGGTAGATGCTCCATCCCTGGAAACATTCAAGGCTGGGCTGGATAGGGCTCTGAGAAACCTGATTGAGTTGAAGATGCCCCTGTTCATTGCAGGGGGGTTGGACTAGATGATCTTTAAGGTTCCCTTCCAAGCCAAACCATTCTATGATTCATTACTTTTACTGTGGAGGACAAGGAATACCAGGGGAACCTATTGAGAAAATGTCAGTATGGATGGTAAAAAAAAATAATTTTTATATACATAAAATATGGCTTCCGCAGTGTGTTTCCAAGTTCCTTCTGGTTACTTATCACCTAGCATCAAGATGAGGGGCTTGTTAAAAAAGAACAGTAATTTATTAGTGAAAGGAATTGTGAGAAATGAGGAGAACTGAAAATGACTTTTTTAATTATCAGCATTCAGTGGTGACTAAGGACTTTGGTGAAAGTACAGGTCTGCCAAAAGGGGCTCTCAAAATCTGGAATGTGATCCAAAAGACCCTCTCACAGAGATTTCTTCTTGTACCTCTAATAGCTGTCGTTTTCCTGATGCCTTCATTCGAATTGTGGCCATTCGTTCAGCCAAGACCGTGAGAGTGGACTGCAGTGCCAGCTGATCAGCAGCTTCTGCATCCAGTGGTTCTGAAACCAGCTCCTGGGCTAATGATGTCTGAAGCTCAGAGATTTCTTCTTGTAACATTAAAAT
Organism: Cariama cristata; assembly: GCF_000690535.1. Lineage (NCBI taxonomy): Eukaryota > Metazoa > Chordata > Aves > Cariamiformes > Cariamidae > Cariama > Cariama cristata. The sequence continues at coordinate 13,215 of NW_009596277.1, read as the reverse complement.
CTCATCCATCAAAGCCTATTTAGAAATGAGAACAGAGAAAGTATTTGCTTCATATATCAGAAGAAAGTACCTCAGAAGACACATCAAAATTCAAGATGACTGTCCCAAGGGAGTATGAGGAACACAAGATAGTGCAATATATCACTGCTGGTTTGGCAGAGTCAGAATTCAGAAGGACTGAGTTCTGCTTTTAGATGCTTTTAGAAGTAATTAAATCCGTATTTCAGTTATCTTGAATTTCAAAACATGTAATGAGAAGGAATTATTCTGGAAATATTATATATACAGATTTAGTCTTTCAACAAATTGTCTGCAGAGTATTCTAGTAGATATGGTGAAGATAACGAACAAGTAAATGAGTGTGTGCTTACGAGGGAGAAATACGGGCATGAGTTTTTTTTCCAGCCTGAAACTTACTGACTGGACAAAGAACACACAGTAGTATATCTAAACGTCCAGAGACTAACTCCATTTTATCCTTACCCTATAAATCAGTTTCCAAGATACCTACAAAAGGATGCTGCATTACCAATACCTTTGAGCAGATACTCTACTTTCAAGTCTGATAATATATACGTATTGGATGCACAGGACATCACATAGCACTACAAAAGCCAAATGTTATCCTTTTCAGGTCATGGAGTTCCAACTGAAATGAGAACCAGTCCCACCAGGTAGCTTCAAGCCATCAGATAGAAGGCTTAGATGATTACAACTTGGACCTATGTCAGGTTGGTTACTTTGATAAAGTATTCTCTTATTATTCAGAGTATCACTTCTCAAGATTTCCCTTGGGAGGGAATTTTTTGTGTGCTTTGGTTTATTTTGTTTAACAAGGAAAAGACTGTATTTAGATCAATATACAATGCATTGATACTCGTTATGATCTTAGTAAGCTTGGAAACATTATAAATAGTCCGATATATGCTAGTTGCACTGATACTGAAGAACATTACGTGTGGGTGCCATTGAACACAATCTTTGCCAAGATATTCTTCTGAAAATTTCAATTGGACAAACTCTTATGATCTATTCTACTTTTTTAAAAGGCTCCTTATTATAAAAATCCCCATTACACCACCTTTAGAACAGCAGGAAGTCCAGAAAGGCAAGACATACAGTTAACGGAGAAGGTTCATACAACTAATGCATGTTTTTGAGGCATCCAGCCATGAAGAACGCTACTATCTGTTAAAGGGAACTAAAGATAAACAGGTAACACATGCTCTTCCTCTATTTCTCACATAGAAGCTTTTTACCTGATGTTCAGCCATCTGGCTCTCTGGGCTTTTGGCTGGTTCCAGACTCTCATTTAGCTTGATCTCAATGCTCTCCATTTTTGTAGATATAGACTGGAGTGTGTCCTGGTATTTCTGTTGACGCTCAAGAGCTTCATAGAGGGTGCGCTGCTTTTCACTGATCTGAAGAGGAATGGAAGGTATAAATTATGACCTCTGACACAAGATTTGCTCTGTCTTCTGCTTCATACATCCCTAGGCTTACAAGACTAAATCCAAAACCTTGCAACAAGTTTTCAAAAGTACAAAGTATAAAGCAAAACTTCCATATTAAAAATATTTATCTGTTTAAACATCATCAGCTAAATTCTAGGTTCTGTGATTGAAAAAAAAAATGGACTTTAATAAGCAGGGAAAACTGTGGCACATTCTCATGCCTTATTTTAGATTTTATGTGCTCAAATATGCGAATGTGCACTATTTGCTAGACACATAGTTCTTAACACTCCATAATAGCCACTGTGCCTCTGAAAAGAATTAAAATTTATAGCATATGATCAAAATGTTGACCATTTTCATACATCACTGAATGATTATGCAGCACTACTATGTAGAAATGTGTTGACTCCATATTTGGAGAAACTGGATTCTTGTGCCTTTTTTTGCCAACTCATCCAGCGTGAGTGGACTTCCCTCTTAGGTTATGGAGTATAGTCAGACAATAGCCAATATTTCTGAAGGCAACTATCAGCCTTAATGACTTTTATTTTTTTCTTAACAGAAGTCCATCCTGCACAGGCTTTCAAACAAATAACAAAGGTAACATATCACTACTAACAATTCTTGTCACCACCTGAAAACCAAGAATTGCAGACAAGAATATTAGCTGAGCCAGTTCTTTGCATTTTATTCCTCACAAGTTAGCTCATTATTTTGAATCTTCCAGATGAAGACTTACCACATTTTTCAGTGTTTCCCAAGAGCGCTGCAAATCATCCAATTTGGCACTAGCAGCCGATTCTAAGCCTGGTTCGTAAAACTCCTGGGTGGCTGAACTGCTAGGTTGAATTTTAGCAGCTTCTGTCTGCAACTGTTCAGCAGATAAGGCTTGGTAATAAGCAATGTCCTACAAGCACGAAGCACATTATTGCATTTTCAAAATGAAAGATACTGCATAATATCCCCCCACATACTGCCCCATTGCATATGTCCATTAAAATAAAACCCACAAAGCCAAAAACACCAGGAAACCTCTGAGCAACACAGTAAATAAATGTTTAATAGTAGTACACTGAGTATGGTTTGAAGCTTCACTGTGACGAAGATTGTGGATGCATTTTTTCGCATTCATATTAGGTAGGAGGCACAGGAGGCAACTATGGATAGACACGGAAAGTCTGGGAGGGGAATGCTACAGGTGGGAGTGTTGTTCTGGTATCATCATAACTACACATGGGGAAAACCCATCACAACAGACAGTGGGTTATAGCACTGTAGGTGGCAAAAATAGCACCCTAATGAACAGTAACACAAGGAAGGTAACAACAAAAAAGGAATATGCTGAAGGACTAGTCAATGAGGTAAGAAAGAGTATGAAGCAGTAGCTTATAGTAAGCCTTCAAACAAACAGGTACTCTCAACTAAGTTATAAAACAAAGTGGGAAAAGGGACCAAAAGTGCTAAGGAAAATGGGCAAATGTTCAAATTACCATTGAAAATTCAGGGTGGAACTGTTTTTCACCAGAACTTCCATACTTAGTGTATGGGGATTTCTTCAACTATTGCAGGTGACAATTAAAAAGATCTACAGAAAATGTAAAATTAAGGAAACACGCACAGTATCTATAAGTCAGGACAGCAGACTTGATGACGAGGATTATTTAAAACTGAAACCACGTATGACAGTTACCACCCACATCTATTTGGAAGGTGAAAAATGCTGCAAACTTCCTCCTTCTCACTTACTAGCCCTGCTTATTGAACTATGCTCCAGACCATGCGACACAGCAGCTGTTCTCCAGTTTCCTCAATCATTTTGAATTTGTAAATGCTCCGGTGAAAACTTTAAGACATAGTTTTGCTGCCAGTGAAATCAGTAAGAGATTTTCCACTGATTACTGTTAGCTTGGACCAAATCTCCTTTCAGGCAGCACTCAGAGTCAACACAATATTTGCATAAAAAGTTGCTCAAAATCTACTGAAAATTGTACATGGAAAATCCTCCTCCAATGACTGCAAATTTCTCCAATTTCTTCTTTCCTGACCCTGTATGATAGGAAGAAAAATTCTGCATGTCGAGCCATGTGACTGAGGGAAAACTAAGTGCCTTTCACTTAGATATTTAATAAGGGCTGTTGAACCCTAGGGAAGGAGAAGGAATGGTTAAGTAGGCTGTGTACAAGAAGACAGAAAGCCATTTAACAGCGACCCAGTGCTGAAGACTTGAATCACAGGATCAGCCGTTGCCTCTAAGGCTTTGTGTCAACACTTCAGCTTTTTCCATTCAGTTGCTCTGCATTGTGTATCTGGAAAGCAAGTTTTTAAAAAAAGTGCTAAATTTTAATCAACCGTATCTTTGGGTAAGTGTGAGAAGTTTTAGCCCCAAAGGATTCTCATTCACTGCTGCAGCACAGATGAAGTGTCTGATTTGCTATACGTCAAAATAAACTGCATTAAAGGACTGTTATCTATTGCCAAATAGATGGCATTCATCATGATCAGCACTGGCAGTTTCCTAGCTTCTTTAGTTTTAACCTCATGCGAGTGTGAACCTAAGCATTTTGTAAGTAAACCACTGCATTTTGGAATGTTCTTCCGCTGTTGTTTAGTACATGCAGTTTATTTCAACACTAACCACACTGAAGAAATCTTCATCTGTAAGTTTTTTTAGATCATTATAACACCTCCTTTCTCAGGAGGCAGGATTCCATTGAGTACTACCGAGAAAATAAAAATTAGATTATAAATAGAAAATAGTAGTGACATGGAAGAGCTTTGTAATTGTCACTTAGAATTTATTTTTAAAAACTGTGAATAGCTGTAACACCAGATTTATACACTTTAAACTCAGAAGTCAGTATCTGTATCCGTTTTGAACTAGAACCTGAAGGTTCAGTTAGGTTAGAGGTTAAGCCTCAGTTCCTTGCAGCTATAGGTAAAGACTATTTCAGAGGATTAAATAAACTACCTGCGGAATGGAACCATGCATGTCCGAGATGAAAGCTGAATGAATGCCACAAGGGAGGTACCTGGTTAACAGAAGCATCTGTATTAGCCACAGGTGATGGAGAGCGACAGACAGGTGGAGAAGAAATCTCACTGTTGGTTCCCTCCTCCCCAGACTCCTCAGTGACGGGAGAGAGCAGCGTGTGACAGCGACCAGCAGTCATCTGCCATGGGACAAGAAATACCAGAGCACAGGAAAAAAATCAGTTACATCAGCTTAGTTTTGACTTAGATTGAGATCAAAACAAGAAAAGCAACACATGGTGAGAGTCATCATGGCATTATTCAGTCATACTTCATGCTCTTACATTCACCATTTTAAAAATCTCGTTGAATTCATAGTCTCATTTACCTGTCATACTTCAGTATGAACATGCTCTCCTGTACCCTAATGATTTTAAAAGAAAACATATAGCAAGCAACTCAATAATAACAAATTAAGGTTTGCCTAAATGTCTTCTAATACAATCATTGCTGCATATGGAAATACTATGGAGAGCTACAGAATAATGCAGTACCGGCCTCAGTATCCAGGTCTGTTTAAAAGAACCAGGAATAGACTTGAAATATAAGACACACAAAATCCAGTAGCAACATCTTCTTCTTGCTTCCCCAGTGCTGTTATACAGTGATAAAACCTGAAATCCGCACTCTATTTTCACTCAGACAAAAATCCCAACAGCATCAGCAGTATGTTTGTAATGAGACTCAATTAGAAACAATCAAAAGCAGAGTAATTCAAACATGAGGCCTATGATAATACTTACCCAGCTTTCATTTCCAGCACACTCATCTGAGAATATAGCAGCATACTGTCAATTATCACATCAACATTTTAAGACAAGAGTTTTAAAAATATGGCGTGTAGAACCTATACAATAATATTTATTCTGGTTTTATCTTATTCCTGCAGTTCAGTAGTTTCTTAGCGTTTGCTCTCGCAGGCTGACAGCTATGAAAAAGCACTATATTTGCATCTTGTTACAGACAACTTCCACTGGTATTTGTCTGTTAAATAACTGCATCCTTTATCAACAAGTCTTGAAAACCCATCTAAAGAAAAATACGGTAAGGGGAAACTGCAACTTGTTTGGTTTGCCACACTCCAGCCATTTCAAAAGCAAAATGTAGATGTGAGCTGCAGCAATTTGCTACACAGGGGTGTTGCAATGATGCAAAAGCAAGCAGCTCAGATAAACAGTACCGAAACCAATACATTCCTTACCATAACCACTGAGGGATGAGCGGGGTGTGCTGGGAGTAGGTCTGAATCCAGCTCCTCCATTCCCTCCGAAAGCCCCTCCACTTCTGTCACTGTCAGCAGCATGGTGGCATGTTTTGCTTTCATTGTCAGCATCTTGCACTTCGAATTCAAAGAAGCAATTTGCTCCTGGTATCCTTTGATCTTCTGAGCCAGCTCCTGAGGAAACATTTTTTTTCCCCGCTGCAGAGGCAGCCAATAAAGGCCACAGGACTTGCAGCATTCCAGCTTTCACAGCAAAGGCAAGCTCTCCCCTCCAAGCCCAGCCAATAACATCAGCCTGCTGCCTCTCAGAAACCCTGCGCAGGCCGCCGCACTCGCTGACGAGCAGGATGTTGATAGTGGAGGGAACAAGTCCGGCTGCGTCTGGTTGCACAGCCAAACCGCAGAGCCGAGAGCTTTGAAGCAAAACAGGAAAAGTGCTGCGAAAGGCTCTGCGTGCGCGATTATCGCAGAGGGGAGGGAGGGAGGGACCCCTCACGCTTGCTTCCAGCCTGCACCTGACGCAAAGTCCGTAAGCTTCAGACTGCAGCAAAGGGAAACATCTCTCCCTCCTCCTGTCCTATTTTTTCCCCTGTTCTATTTCCATTTAACGGAGGAAGATGAAGCTTCTCCGCATCGTGCGTGCCATGGAAATGAAGTCATGTGGTAACCACAACTATAAAAAATGCCCCATTCAGCTCTTGCCAGAAAGAATGAATTGTTCAAACAATAACTCACAGGGTCTAACAAGATCAAACGTGATAGAAACAATCAGTCACATAATATGATTAAATGCAGACTGGATTGCTTTGCCAGTGTTTGGATAAGCTGTATTTTAATCTTGTTTTGGTTTTGTGTAAGTCTTCAGAGCTAAAAGCTGAGCTGCACACAGTACTAACCTTTTTAAAGAAAGGGCTGGGGAATCTGGCCTAAAGCAGAGTATATTTTAAAATGCTGGTTTTTACAGCTATGAAATGGTCTGTCTGCGTGGCCAAACACCCTCATAAGTTTAAGTTTAGTCAGAGAAGAAAGATGGAAAAGAATAGCCTTAGAAACTGACTTGTCTTCTCTCCTACCCTGTACTGCTGCCCAGTTCAGTGTCCAGTTTCAAAGCTTTCAATATACTTAAAATAAAAAAAGGTGGAAGATTTTCACATTTCTGCCAAAGCTATTGTTCCTGTCTCCCTAGAGGCTCAGTAACATGATAAGATTTTGATCTATAAAGTGAAAACAACATTTGTGTAAGTTTGCCTGCTAGATCAGTCATTATTCCTTCAAATATATATTTCTGCTTTATTATTATATCTGCTTTTATTTCTTCAAGAAACACAAGTTTTGAAGGAAAAATAGCGAGATAAGTTGCAAGATCCAGTAGCTATAATAATAAATAATTACAATATCTTTTAAAAATGAAATAAGATTACCAGTAAAATTAAAGTATTTTTTTGATTGTACAACATTGGAAACCATTTCCTCAAAATCACAATGCAGAACAGTCATAGTGAGAAATACAGAGTTAGAAATGGAAGCAGCACAAAAACTGAGGATGACACTTTATTGCCTGGGTTTTGATGGTACTGTCTGTCACGTTAGCAACAAAAAGCTCTCTCGGAGCTCCAAGGCTGTCACATTAGCAACAAAGAGAGCTCTCTGGGAGCTCCAAGGCTTACCTTGCAGACTAAGCGAAGTCTTAAGTATAAAACACCAATTAGATCAAAAATCAAACTGCAATCAAATCAAGCCATAACTTTAATGTCTAGCAGCTGGAATAGTCATCTGCTCTGTTTGGCGAACACCAGTCGTTTACTAATGCTCAGTGAATGACATCTCTGGGTCTGAGTAGGAAATTACTGTCATTCAATATACTCACTTAACTCCATCAATATTACTGAGATGCAATAACATTTGTCGCATTAATGTCCAACGCACTAAATATCTAACATACCTCTCTCAACTGAAAACAAAGAAAAGGAAAAGGAGGCAAAAATGTGATCGTGAAAAAAAGGAAACAATTTATAAAAGCAATGGCCTATGAGGTACTGTATTATCCATTAAAATAATTCACAAGTATGGAGATACTTGCTCACATTCTTATCTGAAAGTCTAAAGCAACACAGTTCAGTAAACACAGTTCCAGAGTGCAACTAGACACATAGATGCATAGTAATACAAGTTTCCTACAAATCAGGGCGTACTTTCCTTCTACTTTCTTCCTCTTATTTCAATTCTAAATATAGCTACTAAAAATGTCCCTTTAAGTTCTTGTTCATGCAGGCTTCAAAGGGAATCTGGTAACTGATCTTTTCGTAAATAACACATGTAATCAGCATCTCAACAAGCTTGCCTTTCAAGTGGTATAATAATATAGGGTTCAACATATTCCCTTCATGCTATGCTTTTCCACAGGTATTTAGCAGACAAAATATGAGCCAAAAACATGCATATCTCAGTCTTTTAAAACTCCCTACCCCTAAATGTGGAAAGATTGCAAGTATGAAACCTGTCCACTTTAGCTGATCGCAACATGTGCAACAGAATAAAGGTGCTGTCTTCCTGTAGACCTTTAGAAGGACTCCTAGCTACTGAACTTGTTCAAATGCAGATGAAACTTCAAGTTGCCCCATTTTTAATTCCTTCCTCCCTGCAGCATCACTCCCTTCCTCCAGCAATATTACCCTGCATTGCTGAAGTCACTCTCCTGCATTTACTGTTCCAGAACATTTGAATAGAGAACAGTAGCGTTATTAATTCAGTACTAAAAACCAAAAGTGTTTGTTTAAGCAAACTGCTCTGCATTTATACTTAGTAATTTTTGTAACAATGGGATAGAAAAATGAGCAACACATACAACATTAGGTTCTACTACGTAATAGCAGGTAGCTTTAACTCACAGGTAAAGAAATGGTGCCACCTGGTGCCAAAAGCGACCAGCAGTGCATTTCCTACCCCAAGAAATACAGGGGAAGGGGAAAGGGCTCAGGAGCTCCCATGCCAGCACAGCGAGAAAGTTGCACAGGGACTGCCCCGACCCATTCAAGGGCTGACGACCAATGAGTCTGAAGGCAGGACCTGTGACTCCACAGAACAAAACTCTTCCCAACAATGACTTTAAAGGAAGCCTTTGGAATGAACATTGCAGACTTTTCCTCCAAATCTACTGTGGTTTTCCTGTGATTCAAGTCCCTTAATGTTCTTTTACAGAACGTTACTGGGATGGGAATGAATAAGTAGTTTAGGCTATACATATACACACATATATTTAAAAATATATATATATATCTGTAAGGATCACTGAACTAGCAGTGATCACCTGACTAATGGCTCAACATTGACTTCAGGGACATTCGTCAGTCAAGTACCAATAGCATGAGTCTTCTATCTGGAATTAAGTTTATCTGCCTAACTAGCCTTGATCAAGTCTGAAAAGCTACTCAGCTGATTTATGACCGTTGATTATGAAAAGGTTTTGGCGTCAATGTGTTGCTATTGAGCCCATGTTGTTGCATTTTGGCTCTCCTACCTCATGACGTGAAATCTGGACCTGGAGTTCCTGGATGTTGCCAGTTGCTATTGGCTTGTCTTGGATCTCACGATGGGCACTCTCTATCATTTGCTGTAAATGTTTCATTTCTTGCTCATATTGCTCATACTGAACCACTGCTTCCTAGAGAGGGGAAAAAAAATAATAGTGAATGTCTACATGAAAATCAATATTTACTTAATGCAAGCATGACTGATCTCCCTTCTGAAGTGGACCAAACTTGCATCTATCTGGCACTCACATCTGGATAAGCAAAGCAGAAATATAGTCAGGAAGAAGTCCATTCAGAAATATTGTAAACTGCAATGAATTCAATTATTTCATTTTTTTTAACTATTTCCAAAAAACAGTTCACAGAACACAATGTTTTAGATGTCCAATACAAGGAGCTAGAGCTTCTTCTTCCAACATGTATCTGCACCAAACATACCTACCAAAAGACAGCATTACCTAGTCTCATGGTTTTAATATAAAGGATTTTCATCCACTTTTTCACTTCAAGCCTCCATTTATGAAGTGGAAAGACTACATGAAAAAGTTAGATTTTACAGAAAATATGACTGGGAGAGGGTTATGAAGATTGATTCAGACCATTATCCTACCAGTGTAGTATCAGTCCTTTCTATCATAGGTTCACCAGCAGTTTGTCTAACCTGTTTTTAAAACTTTTCAGTGTGACGTTGTATTCTTCCTTAAGTATCATTAGGTATTCCTTGTGACTGGAAGTCTCTTCTGTTACTTAACTTGAAGCGCTGTAGTTGTACCCTAGCTCACTATGTATTTTTCTATCACTAAAGAGCAGGAAAGAAAAGTTTATTCTCTTCTTCTTTGGAAATACCTTTTACATGTTTAATTATGAATTCAAACCTAGTTTTCTTGTATTTAGCAAAACTTGAAAATACGAATTTAATAGATACTGAATGACTCCAAAATCAGAAAGTAAATATATAAAAATTATTAAATAAAGTCAAAAAAATCATTATTTTTATCCTAGAAAGCTGTTTAATTAACTCAATAGTTTTTATGCAATCATTATAAGCAGTTGATGATATGATGATATATTAATTTCATTAACTCATTATATAAAATCACAAAATTAACCTGCATAAAATTGTATACTAGCTATTTGTCTAGTTAATCCTAACAGCATGACAAAAAACATAGCAAGACCACGGAGAGAGCTGAGATGAGAGTCTGATGGCTAAATCAACAATTAACAGGATCGTGAACGTTAAAACTCCCAAAACTGTGGAGTCACAAATGACAAACTTTGTGGGGAATTTCCTAATGGTATTAGACGGGAAAGAGGCACGCACAGGGAGATGAAATGCCCCATTTTTACCACAATTTGCACGGCACTGTCCGAGCCACTCGGAGTAACTGACGGGATGGAGCGGCACTTGCCTGCATGAGGTTGCACTGCTGGATGGCGGCGTGCTGCAGGCGGCTGGCCTCCTCCTGCAGCCGCAGGGCGCAGTGCCACGCTGGCAGGCCCGTCACCACCTCTTCAGGGATCCGCAAGGTGCTCTGGCAGACTTGCACTGCCTGAACTTTCGGCTTCAGTGACTCCATTTCAGACAACAGATGCTAGAAACAAAGTCAGTGCCACAATGAGCTGTTTTTGCAGAACTCCCAGAGTATTTCTTGCAGCAGAAGAAAATTAATGATTAGGTCAAGCACTGAAACAAACAAATTTGATTATCCACTTTCTAAATTGAATACAATCAGGACACACTTTGTCTGGAGTTGCTGGTTCTGAAATAAGCATTCTTTTAAATATTAGTTAAGCAAAAAGCCCATATAATAGGAATAAAAATAATTCGTGAAAAAGCATAGTAGTACCTATTTCTAAGTGTCAAGATATAAAAATATTTGTTAACATATTTGAAAAAAATACCTTTACAAAATCCAAAAATCAAAGCAGCATAGGCGTCATTTATGTATACACAGATTTTATCATTAAAATCTGAGAACTCCCTGCTGAGACACAGAAGCACATTTGCAAACCAGCAAATGAATCCCGTTATGTTCACAGCCTTCCTTTGAAAATACAAACCATGGCTGAAAATGTTGCTTAAAATTCAAAAGGCAATGAAACAGAAAGAAACACAGCTACACAGAAGTCTTTTCCTTTGAATAATCACACGCTGATGCCTTTGTTAGTAAGTCTCTATTCCGCTCACAATGTCTATTCAAGCTGTCTGTTCATACGCATGAGAAGGGTCTAAGTGCAAGGAGTGGAGAATAGATTTGATCGGCATCCTTTTCTTCTTCATTGAGGAGTTAATGTATTCACAGACAGAAAAATTAAAAATAATCAAAAAAAAAGAGAAAGCCAAAGTTGATGAAAAGGGTCTTAGCACATTAGAAAAATATTTTAAGTTCAACAGATATAAATCAGCTAGACAATGTATGTGGCAAACAGAGAGAGAGACTGGTCACCCCCTTCCTCTATACCACATGCAGAAAGACATCCAAGTATGTCGGAAGCACATACTGATGAGAGGATTGTGGTTTGCTCTTTGTTTCTGTGCCTTCATGACGACGTATGGTAGGTAATCTAACCAAAGATTTGGTGTAAAGACCTATTCCTCAGACATTGCTGGTGAGGCCTCTCCTCTGGTAGGCCCCATACTGCTGGTAAAGGGTGCCTTCATTGTGCAGCCGGCACCCAGAGGTGCCCCGGGGGCTGCATGCTAGCCAGGCGTTCTCCAAGACCCCTTCTCTGGTCTGGTGAAACAGGCAGGCAGGGGCTACAGCCCCTTTCCGTACAAAAGATAGTCATACTCTGAGATCTGCTAGAGTCAAGACAAAGAATACACATAAACAACAGTGTAAACTCCATATTCCTTTACTCTTACGGTGGGTGACGCATTTCAGTTACACTCTTCAATGCCATATTCTGCAATTTGGTCAAAAATTTTTTGGCCAAAATTTTTTTATTCTACAGCTCCTAGAATAAAGACTGCGTATTTTAATCAAAAGGGGAAGCTCTGCAGATTTACCTTTCATCCGTATGTTTTTCTGCAGCTTTTAATGCTAAAGTGGACCTGTTGACATTTAGTTTTCACTGGTAGACTAAGACAGTTAAACATATATATTAGCTTGCAGCAAGAAACATTTCTTAAGTGACTCAGAAAGCTGTAACTTCAGTTATTTTTCTTGTCATGAAACTGAGATAAAAAATTACAAATTGACAAATCCCAATAGTAGGCCAAGTGCAATACAGAAAGCAGCAATATCTTATGGAGGTAATTCAACTAAACATACCAAAATAAAAAAGTAAATATAACTGGACTTAAGGAAAACTGAATTTTCTATTAGCTTTCCAACTGACTACTGGGGGAGCTAGCAACAGACTATCTCATTGCATTTGTATCTGTAAAATGTTGATAACAATCTAGACCTCCTTTTGATGCACTTCCAAGAACCTGTTGATGAAAAGCACTGGATAAGAACTGAGCTTTATCATCACTATTAATATGGATTAAACTTGGATTGGATCCACGTTTCTCAGAATTGCATCAACCTAGGAACAGACTCATAAAGGATTATACTTCAACCATTCCCTTTGAGGGAATGATTTTTCCCATTCCATCCCTTATTCCCATGCCAGTAATTTGGGGCTAGACTCTGAAACAATGATCCATCTAAGAAACACTACAATTGGTCTCAGCAACATTCATTATTCTTTGCGTAAGCGCACACTACTCAAGTGCTAACTGTGAGGTCCTGGCCTTTACCTGTCTGTGAGAAAGTTGCTCTTTCAAGCTCAAATGCCCAAGCTCCGGAGAGGTCAGTGTGGCTTGGGCTTGCTCCAGAGCAGACTGCAGGCCTCTCAGCTCAACTTCAAATTTCTTCATGTCCTGTAACACAACACATTTGAATCAGGGATAAATAAGGAGAAAGAAAAAAAAAAAAATCACTATAAATCATAGAATAGAATCATAGAACAGTTTGGGTTGGAA
>NW_009596276.1:71307-106244 GCF_000690535.1 Cariama cristata | reverse complement strand
AGGTTTAGATTAGATGTTAGGAAGAATTTGTAAACCAAAAGGGTTGTCACGCATTGGAACAGGCTGCCTAGGGAGGTGGTGGAGTCACCATCCCTGGAGGCATTTAAAAGGCCTGTAGATGTGGTGCTTAGGGACATGGTTTAGTGGTGGTCTTGGCCATGCTAGGTTTATAGTTGGACTCAATGATCTTAAAGGTCTTTTCCAACCTAAATAATTATATGATTCTACAAGATTACAAGATAAAGCAGCTCCTGAAAATAGCTAACCTTGTTCTTTTTTCCCCCACTAAATCTGAGTCATCATTTGTTCTGTGCAGACTATATCAATCATGCTGTAAATGTGCAGTTTTATAACAACAGCAAGAAAATATGTATGTGGCAAGGTACATAAAGCTCCATCAAATGCCTGCAGTTTGGCAGGGGAAGCTGTTTGCTGCCAGGCAGAACCTTTGATCTTGCACTAAGACAATTTTCCCCAATAAGATGATTTATGTTAGGTTATCTGTCAGCAGATCAGAGACAGGTGTTGGTGACTGGATGAGCCAAGGCCAGGAGACAAGTAACTCAGAGCTACGCCAATTCTGAGGGCAGGAAGGCAGGGAAGTTGAAATAGTAAGGTGGATATCTGTGCTGATGAATGAGTAAGGTTGGAAAGAAGTAAAGCATAGCAACTAAGTTTAAAACGGTAAAGAAAGAAAACTCAAAACTTAAGGTGAGTACCTTGGTCAGGGACACAGAGCAGCAAACTGTAGTAACCTCTTAAACTTCTGTAAGCAATTTGTATCTGGCAACCCACTCATTGGTTTTAGGCCAGCCCAGCCGCTAGCCAAAAAGTTGTCAAGCAAATGGTTGCCAGCCATCTATACCCTTACTGGATCATGATAGCTCCTGGGTGACCACCTGCAGATGTAGGCGTTGTCCTTGCACTGTTCAAGAAATGGTCAGCCACAGCAGACTTAGATTTTGTAGCCGTTTAATGGATTCCTCTGGACAACGGAGGCATAACTGAAGCTTACAGGCAGATTAGCTTCAACTAGTCTTTTTAGGCACAAACAACAATGAAGCTGCAATACAACAGTCTTCATCAACACCCAAACCAGCCAATGCAAGTCACCTACTCACAGGCACTGGTGTCAGCAATGTGACACACAGTCATATTTGCCAAGCTACTGATGGAGAATTTATGGAACAGGTTCCTTACACCCAGATCCTACAGAAGTTCCAAATAGGATACTTAAAGCACAGTGTCCATTTGGTCAAGACTTTCATTTCATTGCTAAGCTAGGGAAGCCTGTTTCAGAGCCAGAAAGCTGGAGTTAAGTTATACATCTCTTCTACTCATACAAATGCCTAGCAATCATCTGTCTGGCAACTGTAGATTTAGGACCTGCTTTGGGATGTGGGTTAAGTCTTGCAGCAATATTACTGATGAGTGTGCACTAAGGACCACAGGCTGGAGAAATCAAAGCTAAAAAGATGACAATAGGCAGCAGTGAGGTGCTGGACAGAAAGCTGTCTAGCTGTATGCCAGTCACACATCACATTACTCAGGAGAAGAGGAGAAGAAAGGCCCAAGGCAAGTGGTACAAGATCTCTTAATTAATCTTTTGGGTTCATTACAAAAACATTCAAATGTCACCTATGTATTAACATTGAAAGACTCAATAACTGTACCTCCATTAGTGATCTCAAATGTGTCTAGTGAGAATGATCTAGAAAGTCTATACTTCTAAAGACTTTCCTCCTGAAATTATTTCCTATCCCTTCTTCCTGCCCTGGAAGTCTGTTCAAATCTGTTAGCTGGAACTGGTCACCTGGCTGCTTCCCAACATGAGCACAAAGATGTCATACATAACAGGACCATTCAGTCTTATGTGCCTCTTAAAGGTCAGTAAACCCTTAGAGAGGTCCCTTTTCTCCTTGTTCCACTCCCCTTCTTTTATTCTTTTTTCTGAGCACAAAGATTCTTCATAGTTTTCAGCACTAAGGGTTATAAATAAACCTCCCTACTTCCTTGGAAGGTCCTACACAAGGTCTCACCTTAGGTATCCCCCTAGTGATCCATTATCTTCCTTTACATCAGAAAATTTTATCTCCATGGTACAGCACCCTACACTTAGTTCTTTGTGAAAGTGGACTTTTTAAGACTGAGTTTTTCAAAGCAGTTTTGTCTCTTGTTAGGAAGTGTACAGTGCCTAGCATCATTATTGATTAAGGTATACAGACATACATACAGATTGGTATAAAGACATAAGGCATAAAAGTAAAAAAATAATAAGAGCATTGTAGCTTCTGTGACAATGTCTGTGGAACATAACTATAACCACAGTAGAAATGGGAAATTGCAGTAGAATTGTTTGTTCTGTTCCTGCAGTTCTTCGGATTATCTGCTCCAGACAGAAAAGTATGTAATTTACGTATTTTTGAGGAGTAAATCTAATGCTCTTACCTCCAAAACATCGTAGTCGCAGTTTGGGTGATATTCAATGTCGAATTCCTGAATGGTGAGTTGAATGCTGCTACCAGGTGCTGTGTGAACGTACCAGATGCATTCCTTATTGCTGGGGTATCTATTGGGGTAGCCAGGGCTGTGAAATGAACCAGAAGGGCCAAAGAGTTCTCCTCCACAACCTGACAACACAGCAAAGCAGCTCGTCAGTGAGAGACTCTGGAAAAACTCACCCGCAGCTCTGCAATGAGGACAGGTATTAGCACCCATTTCATGTACAAATGTGTATACTGGGCTTGAGGGTCTGCTCTATCACAGGGAATCGAGGTCTAGCAGGGAAGAGAAACTCAGGAATGGCAGGCTGGACCTCCTGACACTGCTCATGCAGTAAGCACTTCACCTCCTGTTTTGGCATGTTTCTCACCATGCTTCAGCATCTGCTTTGACAGCTGAAGAAACTGAGACACAGGAAAAAAAGTGGTATTTTTTGTATTGGCCTCTAACTTTGATCAGTTCTAGAAAGCTGAATTAGATCCATCCTTGGCTTTTACTGACCTCAACTAATACACAAACTAAGTTATCATGGGGAGGGCTTCCTATTGTTGTAAAAATGCCATTTCCCACTGCTTTGGAAATCATAAAATTGAATATAATACAATTTCCTGCAGCCCACTGAGCATGATTACAAGCTGCCAAGTCACAGTGGATAAACAGGCTTTCTGACATTTGGTGGGTTTAATGTTCTTTTTTTATTGAATTGTAACTGTCCAGTCGTAAGACATGCCATGTTTGAAAAGTTATGTATTTTCTTTTCAGATAATACATTATTGTCCTAACCTCACTCCTCAGCCCCTTGGGTGATTAAGTTCTTCCATATTATGAGCTAGATTTAAAAAAATAAAATGCAAAACAATGGATCAAATGCAGGCCCTGATTTGACAGCACAAAGCAGCTGAACACCTACAATTGCAGTTTTGTAATTGCTTTATGGGATGTGGCAACTGCTGCACTCGCCTCCATTTGTTGGGTTCCTGGGAAAACGTTCTCCCTGACCCAGTCCCCGGGTGCAGGTGTCAGCAGGGTGGGAAGGCACAACAGTCTCTCTCAGTGTCAGGGTAGCTTTAGCTGAGCTACATTCATGATGAAACCTCAACTTTAGAGAAGCCAATAGAGTGGTTGTGTATCTGTCACATGCAGAAAGCAAGGGAATCGTGTGTTTGATCTGATTTCACGTGTGTGTCGCTCTGCCTTGCAGCAGCATTTTTTTTTCCTCTCTACATTACAAGCCCACAAGTGCTTCATTTAGGCATTAGCTAATCTTTTGCTCACACAGCTTTTATGGGGTCACTCAAGCTTTTTAAGTAAAGCCCACACTCCATCAATCTCTTTGGCTTTATCTCCAGAGGGAAGGTTCTGTCACATAGCAAAAAAGCCCCAAAATAATTAATAAAACCATCTAACAAGCCACAAGCTCTATATTCCCAGAGGCAAATACTGCACTATGTCCGAAGTGATAAACAGCTTCAATATCAGAACTTTTAGTTATAGGAGATATGTTATAACATAAACCAACCACAGTACCCCTCTGACCCATTCAATTAATCCACACAGATGTGTAAAACTCCCCTAATCTCTATCAAGCCTATGCATAATTTGCAACTTGAACAAGGTATCTTTGGCCACTGCTCTGCTTAACACTTTTTCTTTTCTTCAGGAAGCTATAAATCAAGTTCTTTAATTAAATGCAAATACTGTCCTCAACACATTCTGTGACAAACTTTTGGTTATTGAAGGGTGGATGCTAAGCCCCAGAAGCATTTGCCATCATCTCTACCATCAGCTTCTCACTGAAAACTTGAGTTTGGCTTTGCCACGGTTGGCTCTAGGACTTCTAGAACTGCAAAATATAAATCTATGAGAGGGAAGAGCAGCAGGTCTGAAGGGGAGCAAAGCAATAAGAAGCTATTTTAAACTAAAAAAGAGCCATCTAAATGCAGATTTGAGGAAGACTCCAGTCATGCCAGCAATGTAACACAGATCTCTGTCAGTCTATCACCCAGTACTCACCAGAAAACCACCTTTTAAACACAAGAATTCCCACAATTGAACAACAGTTAGGTATAACCCAGGAAAGCCTTTACATAGTAGAGGTTGACCTCACAGGTGAACTGGCACGGGGTCAGTTCTTCTCGCTTTTCCCCCACCTTGCTGCCACGATGTTCCATAACTCTGAGGTGGTTTGCCCTGCAGCCACAAAGCTACATTGTCAAGCTACAGGATGTCTCAATCAAGGAGTAAAAGAAGCTTTTAAGTGTATTTGAAACCAGTCCTGCCTTCAGTCCCTCTGGAGAGAGAGAGAGAAACAGAAAAACTTACACCCCCGAGGCCTGCTAGCACTGGTGGGTAAATGTTAAGCCCCTAGAACTTTGATACCCAGCAGAGAGACAGAAAGGAGAAAGCTTCAGTGTAAACCACCACCCCATTTTTCTTCCCAGTGCCATCAGAAGATGGTCTAATTTTCCTCAAAAGAAACCAGGTCATTGGTTTTTTTCAACGGGAGGAATAAAAGGTGTTGGCAAGGGGGGAACTTTACAGCTGAATTTGCAGGGTGAGTTACTCTCTTTTCTTTTCTCTCAGCAGTAGGAATGACAGGGCTGCTGAGGAGAGACTTCAGGAGGGGAAAGCCGCCTCACCAGCTTGGGAAACAGAAAGATTTCTCAACAAACAGACTTGATGGCTTGGCTTCTGAGGGAGTGGGAACAGGGAGGCAGGGGAGTTTCAGCAGGCAAGAACAAAGCCAACAGCTATTTATCTCAGCCTGAAGAAAGCTGGGAACATTTTAAAACTAAACAGGCAGTTATGACTCAGCTTCTCCTACTAAGAGTTTCCTGATAGCCACAAAGACATGTTTTTTATATTTAAACCCAAAATGGCTCAGATGAGTGGAAAGCTTGTGTCCTGCACTTTGAGGCACAGACCTTTCTTTCTAAGCAATCCTTGCAGGTAGCATTCAGATTACTCACGCTCCCTCTCCAGAGTGGTTTATATTTTCTCTGAGCTCAACAGATATTCTCTGGATGAGGTACGTGAAACACACAAATAAGAACGTCAAACTGTTGTTAATGTGCCATTTCTCTTCTTCCAACTACAAATGTTCCCAGAAAAAGCTTTTTATTAGAAGAGAAGTGATTCTTCTTAAGTGCTCCAGTAAAATGGGGGTAAAGTTTAGATCCCTGTGATTCATTTCTTATAATGAATATGCTGAACTTATGTTGCCAATCATTTATTTATTGTTTGCAAACAGATTGGAAATTACTTGAGTTTATGCCTAAGTATTCATTGACTAATAGCTGAAAAAAAGGACCCACTGATTTTTGCAAATATGTGAACTTCACACCTGAACTATTTTGACTGACCTGCATATGCAAGCAGAAACCTCCATATCAGAGCAGAAAAAAAATCTCTGAACTCTCTGGCCAGCTGGTAGAAAGTCTATATATTACATTTCTGGTCCAATATGGATGAGGTAACAATCAGTTCTGTTGTGCTTTTTTGAAAATATACATGATTTTAACAAAATATTTACAGAAATACTTAACAGATTAAAACAAATGTTCCTGCCTTTAAATTCACTTGCTACATCTACAGAACACTAA
Organism: Cariama cristata; assembly: GCF_000690535.1. Taxonomy (NCBI): domain Eukaryota; kingdom Metazoa; phylum Chordata; class Aves; order Cariamiformes; family Cariamidae; genus Cariama; species Cariama cristata. The sequence goes on along the minus strand of NW_009596276.1, from coordinate 100,140 downwards.
AATGAGAAAAACTCAAATAATGATACAAAAACTTTTTTAAATGCTTACAAATGTTGTATGTGAAAGATTTGCCCAGCTTTAGAATTAAAAAAACCAACAAACCGAAACAAACAAAAAAAACCTGAACAGAATTATCCAGGAATACTGTTTCAAAATGGGAAGCAAACTTTTATTAGCCGACTTTGCAGCTTATATTTTGGTTCCTGGAACATTATGGGTCCTTACTATTGACAAACTTTTTGTCTTGAATATTTTTAAAAAGTCAATTTAGAATTTGATCCCTGATTTATTCAGTGTCTTCCCATTTTCATTAGCCACAAAATTCTTGCAGCATTATCCCTTTCTTTGATTGGATCACAGATACAAGCCATCAAAGAAAACTAAACTGCAAATATTTTTCATCTTATTTGTGCATTACCTATGAAGAGAGATGCCCTGCCTTTAGATACTTATACTAGGCTTTGAAATCTGTCTTGGCAGATACTTAAAATAATCAGAAAAGATATCAAACAAATTACATTCATATGAATGGTGTTCAGTCTGAAGATGTAGTTGTAGATGCAGATGCATATTTATGTATATCCATATGTGAATATATGTATGGATTTAAAAGGAAAGCTTCACAAGGAATGCTAGTCCTTTTTTTTCAAAGCATGCATTTGTATGTACCTTATGCTTTTCCTATTTTTTGAGCAAGCTAAGAAATACATTTTGATTTAAACTGGACTCTAATTTCCATAAAAAAGTAGCCTGCCTACCTTAATAAGATATTGAAATAGGAAAAGTTTAAATGATGATGTAATCATCTCAGCTAATTAAACTTCTTCCATCTCTGGCATCACCATTAAATGAATACAAACCTTCTCCCAGTGTTTATATTTGTCTGCAAACAGCAGATCAGAGTTGGCTTCTGTTCAAACAAATGGAATTTGTGCTGTTTATGGCAACAAAGTAAAAAAGATTTGGTCTTTAGCAGTAAATAAAAATGCAGAACCAGAACCTACACATTGCTGCATGACTTCAGCTCTCACTGAAATAATAGTGAATAATCTGAAACCATTCTGTTCTTAGTGAAATATCTTTAAAAGCTTTTCTCAGCATAGAAATACACAGTCTAGCTGTATGTGGATAGATAGCTGCACTGTGGAAAACTTTCTTGCAGCTGAACTGCATACGGCATATGCTTAGTTTGTGCAGACCTCCTTGCAGTCATTTTGGAAACTTCAGCCCTGCAGTTAAACAGGAAAAAAAAAAAAAAAGGAAAGGAGATATACTTTTTTAGTAGTGTAAAGGTCCTGGAATTCCCTTGAAAAATGCTTAAAACAACTACCTAACCTGGTGTTAGTTGCTAGGAAATCAGACAACAAATAGAAAGCTCAGGAAACATATATTTGGTGTCTTTGCTTTCCTCTGGCTAAAATCTAAGTAGTCATTGAAGATTGTGCAAGGCATGATTTATAGATCTTCCTGTATTACTGCCTGTCTGGTTAGCAGATGGTGTCCATTAACTAAAGAAGAATCCCTATTCTCATAAATAATTATAGCTGAATAGAGAAGTAGTAATCTGTGGAAACCTCTATTATTTGCAAGGTTTTCAGATTTATTCATGGGTATGTTTTAGCCACATGCTAGAAAAATCCCTTCCACGAAGTTTAATGTGAACTGGCACTGTTCCTGTAAAATCAGAGGGAAATGGAAGGATTCAGAGTTGTTCCATTTGTTGTGCGCATGGTAAAATATTTTAGTAAATGTTAACTGACTCTAGCTGCAAGGAGCATGTAGTATGAACATTTGCCTGTACTACACTAATACTTGCATGAAGTATGACTTGGATTTGATTCTGAAATCTTTTGCTCTCTTGCATAGGTTTAGCTCATGGAATATTATCCAATGGAGCAAGTGGGATAATTTTTGTGATGAGGGTTTATGCAAGAGAGTAAAAATTCAAGTGAGAAACTGTTGGGTTTTTTTTTTTCCTCTTTCTGATTTGTTAATCACTTCTGTAGCTTTGATTATTATTGTTTTATCAGTCTCCTGAATTCTGGTATTTTCTTCAACATGTTCCAATCTGAAATCGGTAAGATGGATAATAGATAAAGACTACTGGGACCCAGAGGCATAAAGGCAAATTTAGGCATTTAAACAGGAGCTGAATCCTCCAAGATACTGAATGGACACAGTTCCAATATCAGCTGCCAGTGTTCAATGATAAAAAAAAAAAAAAAAAAAAAGCCTTTTTCTAGCTTTTGGACATTGATTGAACTGTTCAGCCACAAGCATTTTAAGAAAATTTTGGTCCTTATTCTTATATATTAGTTTAGGGGATGGGGAGGAGGTCCAGCTTGCTGAAGAAACAGAAATTAATTCATCCTTAGGTCTCATAGAGAACACGTCTATGTTTTTAATAGCCAGATTGCAATACAAAAAGCCAGGTCTAAACACGGTAGCACCCACAACTCAGAACAACTGCTCAGGACTCAAAAGATCAGACCTTGTGCATCCTTAAACTTAATATGACAGAAAGACACTAAAAAGGAATAGTCATTTTTGAAAACTGAACAAATGGCAATTTGTTAAAGGCTGCACAAGAAATCAACAACAGAGCTATGATCCAGGCTTAGGAAATATGGGCCTCAGATCCCTCATTGACCTGCAATGCAATATTCTCTCCAGCAATCCTAACAGATGCCTGGCAAATGTCTGCAGTGAATGACTTCTGCATCCTAATCTAATCTGTTTCTGTAATGCTTCCCTGAAGAACTAACAAACTATTTCACATTTTACCTGACACTTTATGAAAACCCCAGTCTTTAGTTATTGTATGTCTGTTAATAATTTTCATTTTCTGAAAATACAGACCCAGACATATGAAAACTTCTCGTGAACCAAGTGGCTTTCTCCACACCCTGTCCATCAATCATTTCTTAGGGAAATCCAACAGAAAGAAGATGATGGTGAAGGAAAACAGCAATACAATACTTTGGGGTTACATAAGTCTTTTCTCAATAGTGTGCTTTGCTTCTTTTTTAAAGGGGGAATTAGTGTGTCACAGAAAACAGAACAGTGAGTGCAAATTTTGACTATGCTGAGAAGAGACAATTGAATTTATAAGCTCTACTGACAATCAAGCAGCTAAATAAATAAGCTTCCAATGAAATGTAGATGTATAAAGCAGTTAGCTCCTACATGCACACTGCTTAATAAGGTAAATGACAGGTCTAGGAAATATGTGTGTTCTTAGATAGTGACAGTTGTCACTGGTGTAATTTTGCACTGAGAGACCTTTGCCCTTTTGGCCTCCTGATTTATTTTTTTTTTTAAGGGAAGCAATTCAATTGGCATGCCATCTTTCTAATATCCAGACTGTTACCAAGACTTTGCTCTTTCTCAAAGGGTCAATATATGCCCCAAAATATATTTGCCTATATTAAGCTTCCTAATAAACAGCAGAAGTGGAATGAGCACCTTGCAGATTCAAGTTTTCCTCTGGTGAATAATCCTTTTGGAGCCTTGGCTGCAGAAGAAAACATTAGTGATTTAGCCAAATCAATTCTAAATCCAACCTCATCAATGAAAGCCCCTTAGATGAACAGTGTTATTTCAGAACCACAACCACTTTTAAATTGAATTCTTTGCACTACAGCTTTCCATCCAAGTTAAAATTATATAGGACACTTATAAGCATAAATAACAGCATTCTCCTAAGATCAGTTACTAATTCTGTCTTTGGGAAAGCCTAAAGACTGGGTTTCCTTCAGCAACACAGATCAGCAATTCAGCAACTGAAAAGCAGTGGCTCACCAGCTGGAAAGAGCAGATGCAAATGTTTCAAATCAAAACACTTCAAATTTGCGTCATGTTTGGCAGGAGGGGCTCATCATGTCAGTTATCAATGAGGTAAGCTTTTGGCTTTTTGTGATCACCTCATAACTGCAAGCAAACCTGCCGGAAACAGTGTCTGAAGTGAACTGTATCAGGCACATGGTGGCAAACCTAAGTGCTGCTCTCTTTTATCACCAAAGCCTGTGAATGCCCTTGATATATATCTCTTAGATGCTTCACAACTGCCAGTTAAGGAGCTCATGGACAGCGTGAGAAATAGTTCACAGCAGCTTGAACTCTAGAGCACACATTTGTCAGTTGAGCAGAAGTAAAAGCTCTTCTCTCAGCAACTTATATAGCCTTGTTATTTTCTTGTCAGGTGACATGTTACCAGGTCTAGGTTTAGATTCTCTTAGGGATTTGCCCTCAGGGAAGAGGGGACCTGAATGCTTCACTCTGAAATACCCAAACTAAAAGGCTGAATCTCCTGATGAGTTCCCCCAGACGAGGAGACTTTCTCCAATGAGTTTTTTTTTGTGCATTTGAAAGATTTTTCAGAAGACAGAAGCAAATATAGCACCCCAACCACAGGAACATATCTAATTTTATCCAGTCTAGGGCAACAGCACATGCTCAGACAATGCAGCCATCAAGGGTAAGAGGAATACCCATATTTATGTATGACACCAATCAAGAAAAAAGGAAGTGCCTGCAAATGAACAAAAAGACGACAACTGTGGTGAGCTCTGGAGGAGCTTGCACTCATATTACAGGCTGTCAGGACTCGCAGCTGTGACATTCAGAGCCAGCAATGACATTCCCTAGGAGCCAGCCCTATCTGAACCCACAGATCCTGCTCTGCTACTTAGACACAGCCCCACATTAGCAGTTTGGGCCCTGTGCAGTGTTAGGCTGCAGTTTAGTGTCCAGGAATTAACAGAGGGGCAGTGCTGTCTGACAGAGAAGTGAATGTGTCAGTGCAGGGGGGTGGGAGAGGGCCGGAGAGTCCAGGAAATGTTTGGAGGGGGACGTGAAAAGAAAACGCAAGAGAGATTACCATGCAAGCAGATTCTGGAAAGCTTTGAGAGCTTTAGAAAAGCAAGTTAACCCAGCACCATGGCGACTGTATGGAGCTGATGTCATCTGGCTGTGCATAAAAGCCTCCACTTTTTCTTCTTTTGTGCAGTCCCAGAATGACATCACCTCGAAGCACAAGAACATACCTTTGTGCTGCAGCACTTCCCCTGCTGGCTCCTGCCACACATCTCACTCCTCCCACATACGTCCCTCCTTTGCCGAGAAACGCTCCTTGACCTCCGCTGAATGCAAAACACCACTGTCTAGTCGACAAGAGCCCTTTGGGAGCCCGAAAACGCCAGCAGTCTGTGGTAGAGCAGAGGAGCTCCTATTCAAACAATATATAGCATGCCATAGACCTCAGCAACCCACAGTGGGGCCTCTGCAGTTGATTTCAGCTGCTTTACAATGCTGTCAAAGCTGAATGGTGTGAACTGATTAGACAGACTGGGCAACTGTGGCAATTTAATTATTTTCAAGGTTGGATCATCTTTGATGGGATGTACAATGGCACACTATTTAATCTTGTTACAGTCCAATATTGCTGTTAAATAAACAAAGTGAAAAAGTTGCATTTGTAGCCTCGCTTATGAAGAAACTGCAAACATAGTTTGCAGTTGTACAGTCATTAACCGATTTGTTTATAACTGGTGTGCATGCTTGCTTATTTAATAAGGTCTGTGACAGTTCTCGTGACATGCAAGAACAAGAGGGAAAACACCCAAAGCACATCCTGGCCAATGTTATTTCATGCAGAGAAGGGGAGTCAGGAACAGCTAGAAGTGGACGCGCTATCCAAGAAAACAAGCACCACCAAATAAAACTGGAGAGAAGCCTGCACAGAAAACACAAGTCTATATAAATGGGGCAAACCAAGGGCTGAGTGTTTCCCATTAGAAAGCCCAAGTCACCCATGATTCCCCTGTAATAGCATATATCTCCTGTTCAGTACAGAAATTCTGCAAATGCCCCTCATCCCTGTGCCTACTCCTGCAAATGAAAGTGTATTTCACTAACAGCTCTCAGTCTCTGAGCAGATGATCTTCGAAGGTGTGCATGTGCAGAAACATCCACTGGGAAAGTATTTGAGGAATTATGAGGAAATGCAATGTTTTTAGAGCTGTAATGGGTTATTTCTACTTAGCTGACATAGGGTGGCATAAGCTGGGACTCCATTACACATACAGGGAAGAAGAAAACATACCTTCCCAGAGGAAACCTGGCTAACTTACCATTAACATGCCACATCATCTGGAACCCACTTCTAGTGTTCAGTCCATCAGAATAAAACACCACATGAAGGCTTGTCCCTGTAGTGCTCCCTGCCAGTGGAAGAGACTGTCCACAGAAAGTGCCTATCAGGTTGGATTGTACGTCAGGCCCATCATAGAGCTGAAATTAAACAAAAAATATTCCAGTGAGTAAAAAACAGCTCCCCAATTCTTAATGTTTTCTACAGGACGTCAGAGAAAAGCAGTCAGACTTCTCGCACTGGCCACCTTTGCACAGCAATATGAGCTCTCAGGAGTGTCGAAAGATTTGGATGAAATGATGAGCAACTAACTGCAATATGTCTTTAAACCTGGCTGCACACAGCAGGAAGGCTTTGCTGTTTCTGTTTTGGTGTGTATTGGGGGTTGCTGGGGAAGAAGATAAAGGGCAAATGACAATGAACTGAAATAGAAAGAAAAAGGGGATGTCAGGTCTGATTTGACTGTGTATCTAACACGTCAGTGCCTCCGAACCCCTCAGTGACAACTCTGTTTACATCTTCATTTCTTTAAGGCTGCACTCAGGTGATTTCAGGACTGACTGAGCTTGTGATGGAGAAAACCAAGCAGTCAGCACCACTAGGGCTTCCCAGAGTAGTGAGGACAAACTGAAAACCAAAAGCAAAGTAAATCCTCAAAAACTGCAAGGAAAACTTCACATGTATTATTTATTGTTTCATGATCTTCTGCCAGTGTCCTGCTTTAGAGAAGAACTGGACTGAGCCATGCTTTCTGAACGTTTGTACTTAGAAACACTTTATGTTTGATCTCCTAGTCATATTCTACATGATGGTATTTTGACAGTTGGTGTGTTGGCAGATGCAGCCAGCCTGAAAATCTGTTTCCCAAACACAGATGAGAAATCCTCCATCCCACTCTTAAAACATCACCACTCAAAAAAAAAAAAACCCAAACAAAAAACAAATGCTAAGGAAATATGCCTGTATTCAGATCTTGACATCTGAAGTTAGTCAAATACTCACCATTTAAATGAAAACATTTCATGTATGTTTTGATGGGGTGATAGTGGATGCTTAGAGCTTTTAAGCCTCTCTACATCAGTTGTCTCCAAACAGGTTAAAGAGTCTTTCAAGTTCTACATTTGTGATTTTTCTCAAATCTAGTAAATCACACTGAATATGCATCTATGTTCCTCACCAAATATCCCAATGGTCAGTGTCATTTTTCAGGGGTGAGGAGTATAATTTTTGCAAAGCTGGTAAAAATGAGGCATTGTAGCTAACTTGCCTTTGACTTATGGTATCAGATTGCCAGTTGTTGTCAAGTTAGGAGTTGCTTTATTATTTCTACTTCTGTTACTATGATTCTTAAAGTTTAGAAAAACAGCAACCCTTGTGCTTCTTTATCACTTTGCCACAGTTCATTCGATCTTCTGTCTCACAGAGCACATCTTCCTAACACAATCCAACAAATTACTGGCACAGAAACCATGTCTGAACGATCTCATTGTGAATTTTTGGCATGCGCCCTTTCAGAATTTCAACTAAAACTTTTCTCTGTTCTGAAGCCATCACCATAAAGTTCTCTCTGTGCAAAGAATCAAATCTATGATCTCTAGAAAAACAGCCAAGGTTTATTTATCTTTGTTCTCCACTCAAATCTCTTTTCCAAATAGCTCTGATTCCTCTAAGAATTCTCCTACACTCAATACCCATAGTATGGAAGTATGATATTACAGTAAATATCGATTAACCGTGCTAGCTACTAATTTTTGCACACTTTTTCTAGCAGACTCACATATGGGAATGAGTAATTAAACCCTCAGCTTTTCTGTTCAAGATGTTGGTCTTGCAGAACCTTCAGAAATCTTCTTGTTGATTTAAGACATAGTTGGGGCCACGAAATCTACTCAAATGGTTTCAAATCCTCAAGCAGACAGTCTAGTTTGAATGTGTTTTTTAATAAAAAATAAATTGGATGTAGTTCAGCCAGAAGTTAGGGGCAAATTGCAAGAATAATTCTATGGTAATATTCCATGGCCTATTTTATGGCTGCTGACCAATGAATCTTTTTGGTTTTCAATTCTCTAATACAATGAAAGGCTCGAAGCATGAGAAGTGTAATGAAACTTGAGAACTATCACTCCATTTGGTATGACTTCTCTAGGTGAAATCAGAAAAGCTTGAAAGTTTCTAATTGCAGACCCATTGCTAGTAGTTCTTGCAAAGGCTTGATCAATGTATTTGATAATAGATAAGAAATTGTCATGAAGATTAGATGTTAAGAAGTTGAACATCCATCTGTATTCTTTCTGAATGTAGAGTCTGAAGGACTGCCTGACAGACAGATGAGCTGTCCCATGCCTAGCTATGACCTTCCTCTGAGGCTGGGAGCTTTACACATTCTTTTATGGTTTAAGTTCAGCAAAATGAAATAAAGTCAGATCAAATTAGATATTTTAATAGTACTGCTTCCTTTGACAGCTTTGCGGTATATACTACTCATATTTCTGTGGCTTCAAGCCATGGAAATCTTACACCAGAAAAATATGAATGGTGAGGAATGAATCAATGTGGAGACCATGAATCTGTGCTGCTCTGAATAGAAGCAAAAACTATGTTATGATACGTATTGAATGATCAGCTGTTAGCTTTAGTGATTGCAAATGAAAAACCATTCTAAAGAACTATGGACTAAATCATACCCAGAAACTTTCAAATCCAAACAAAAAAAAACCAGCCTTCATGAGTCTCCTGCAACTTTGAATCAGCCAAGGACTGTTATTTTTATCTAAGACAGTGAATGTCACATTTCTGTGTAATTTCCCCTGAAAACAGCCTGTCAGTTTTTCAAGACACAAAGAATGGTTACTATGGCAATCCCTTCATGCCGCGCTGCCCTGTGGCTCTGGGTTCAGAGTGAAGTTTTGCAGGAAATTTGAGTGCCTGGCCAGCTGTAACTCATTGAGAGCAGCAGAACCACGATTGCTAGAATTACAGCAGGGTTTTTCGAGCTGTCTTTCATTTCTAAATGAAGGGAACAGCTGTGTGTTTTCACAGGGCATTTTGAACTCCTCAAACCACATTTTGCTGTCACACAAATACAGGCAAGTGAAACTGAAGCTGAATGCAGATCTCATGAGCCACAATTTCTCTTCTGATCTCCAAGATAGTGTTTCTCGTCTAAGGGCCTGCTTTGTCAGCTGTGCTATCCTGAACTGCTGCAAATTGAGGGAAGGTTCTTCCCCAGGCTATATGAGGCAAGGGACTCCCTTGGACTGTGCAAGCCAGTTGAATTTTGGAGCACTTTATTAACCACTCCAGTACCATACTGACTGTAGGAACTGGGGATTGGGCTCCCTCCCAGCTACTCATTGGGAAGAAAGTGCTTGCTACCTTTCTGTGTAGATATTTGTTTTGTAATTTATATATTTGTTCAGACCTTTTAGCCTCCATCAGAAAATCCAAGGACTTCGTAATGATTTTGGCAGTCAATCCAACAGGCAAAATATGCAAACAGCCGCAGCACATGTTCAGATCCTTAGCCTCCCCTCTTTAACCAAAGCAAAAGCCCTGCAGCACCTGGAGCACTCCATTTCATCAGTCTGCACCCCAGCACCAGGCCCAGGCAAGGATGCATTACGTTCAGATGAATTATTAGGCATAGGCTCAATAACTGTTACAAGAAACTCCTTATCAGGCTGCCTAGGAGCAAGTGTATAGGCTGACACAAAAGTAAAAAGGGGAGGTACTAGCTGTCTAAGGGATAAATCAAGCTGTGTGACTGCCCTGCAGCAAAGTGGCAGCTGAAAACCATCTGCTGTACATTGGAGTGGGGCTGGGACAGCAGGGCCAGCCAAGGCTGCAGGAAGGGTTCAGCTTGAGTAGCTCTCCCAGAGGAGACACCATGGTCACCAGTATTACATTTTGGCTTTTCTGACTCTTCAGCCTGGAAATATATCACTGACACCAGTAACGTTGCTCTGGAGGCCACAGCTGTTCACCTCTCTTTGGAGGAGCAAAGCAAAACGGCATGACCTGTGTCACAGAGAAACTCATTGCCAGAACTGGAGCAAGGGCTCAAGGACTGAGCTGACCGGAAAATGGAGTTTCTGCTGCATGGAAAGAAATAAAGATCTCAAACAAACGGGAGGAAAGACACTTTGAATGTGTTCCATCTGGGCATACTTGAAGCAGGGACGTTTTTCCAGCTGAGTGCCTTGTCACGCTTACTCCTTCTTGCAAGGTGAGACTGGCAGGAGCCTTCCAGACAGGCAGTGGGACTCCATCTGTTCAGTTTTCCTGGCAGAAAACTGATTTTTTTTTTAGGGCAAAATTTCACTTTTCTGTTGGAGAACTTTACTTCTGTGAAAAGGCACCTTTTTTTATCAAAAACCGTTATAAAGGAAAACCCCCAGCCCAACCTGCTCTGGAAAAAAGCTGCTTACATACATTAGTTAGGCATAACACATAGTCTTAATCCAAAGATGCTGGCGTCTTCAAAGACAAACTTTCAGTTTCATATGAGGAGAAAATCCATCCTATGAATGCTGACAGTTCTCATTTTATTGTACTGTAAATAATTCTATTATCAGATGTCACTAATTCATTATATAATTATGAGTAATTATGTCAATTATTGTCTAAATTTGAGTCTTCAAACAAATTGTTTGCAGTCTGAAAGCCTTTTTACAGGGACCAGCAGCAACAGCCCTGGGCTGTATTTGCAGAACTCGGGAAAGGAGGTTGTGCCTTCGATCAAACCAGCAGAGCTGTGAGTTTCCCACCCATTGCCAGAACATCTAGGACATCCTCAAAGAGCTATTCTGACACATATGAGTATCTCTTTCCTCTTAGAAGTGCGAAACCTGATACGGGACTGTTTTGACTGATCTAAACTCTAGAGGCAGTGATTACAGGTATCTGAGCCGCTCTTCCTGAACGTGTCATTTTTTGGAAAGGAAATTTTGGTGGCATCTCAACAAATATGTTACCAGAAAACAAAACTAGGCAAAACCCAGACAACATAATCATCATTCAAGTAACAGAATGCACTCCAAAGTGAGATCACCATTAATTCTTAAAACAAGAATTAACACAAATAAAAATAAACCATTTCCAAGCAACACATTTCCTTCTGGAAGAACTAGAGTGCAAGTTTGAGAACCTGCAGGTCTGTCAGCGGAGAGAAAAAACAAACTACAGCTCCAGGATGTGGCACATTGCGCTAGCTTAGCACCACAGCGACATAGTTTTTGTAGAAACAAAGGCAGCTTAAGACTTTGAGTGACTTACTGTGTGGAGCCTTGTTATTTCTGCCCAAACAGGAGAACAAAATAAGGCTATGTTTGTACTTACATGAGAAGTGATTGCAATTGCCACTAGAAAAAACCCTCCTTAAGAACTCATTCTAAATAATGTTTCAATATGATTATTTAAATAAGTTTACGCCCTAGATGACGTCTGCTAAAACTCCTTTCTCTGACCACCATAGGCAACTTTGTTGTCTCCACACAATGACACACTTTCACTAGTTAAACATTTTATTCCATAGAACAATGGAGTTTGACACTGTGCATCGCTAGACATATAGGCACACTGGTTAATCTTGCTGGGATTTATCTAGCATATGGAAATCTATAAATTTCTAGTTTTTTAATAGTAAGAGTTGTATCTGAGTCTATGTTTTGTGTCATAACGTGAGTCTGAAATACTCAGAGCCCTTTGAAAGTTTCAGGCAAAGTTAAATTTCACATTGGACTGCAGTGATATTTTTTTAAAAGAATTTTTCATCTCTTACATTACCACTTACCACCTTTTCAAAGAAAACAAGAATTTCTGACTACAGGCAAATCTGCTCGTTCCTGTCTTTCTAGGAAAGGTTTATTTCAGCAAATGATATAAAAATAATAATCTTCTTTAGCAAGGCTCTGGATTTATTATAAGAATGTAAGAAATACAGGGTGTACCTTTGGATGAAATTTTAAAATTGTTTTAGATATAGGAGTAGGAAATGACTGCTGTTTAAGAAAGGAATGCCTAGGAGACATCCACCTAGTTGATTAACACCAAGACCTGCGCTCAAAACTTTATTTGTTCAGCATGATATTTTAAATCCCCAAGCCTGTGTTAGGAGAGCACCTCCACCGAATTGCCATGCTGTCTGGATGGAGACGGTTTCAGCCACTTGCAACGGGGCAGTCCTGAAGTCTCACCCATGCACACTGGACAGAGCAGGCTGAGCTGAAAGCATGGCAGTCCTGTGCAGGAGCACGTCTGAAAAGCCTGCCTTTCTGCTAACCACTGTGGGTGCTTTGACCTCAAATCATGGCTCCACTGCCTAGGGCAAACCCAGGCTGCCCCGGTGTCCTGTTTCTGACCCTGTGCCTCTCCCTGAGCTATAGGTACAGGTTTGCTGTCATGGCCAGCATCCAAACGGGTCCCTGAATTCTGTCTCCTGCCTTTGCTGACCAAGGGTCTGCTTGGGGATCCGTGCCCTTCTGGCAGTGGGATCTCACATGCCTGGTCACAAGGCTGTGGCTATTTTGGTAAAGTGCCTGCTTTCCTCAATGCCTCAGAAATTAAGGCGGTTCCTCTGCAGCAAGAATCCACTCATGGTGGAGGGAGCGGGACTGCTTTTGAGCTTGGGATAACAATATTTACAAAGTTCTTCTTCAGCAGAAAGCTGCTACTGTGGGAAAAGCTTCTTAAAAAGAGATGGGACTGTGCCTAGGGACACAGCAATCAGGGGGGATGGAGAAGGCGTGCCTGCTCCAAAAAGCCCCGGCGGGTTTGAGCAGTTTGCAGTGCTGCTGGCTGGTGTGCAGGGCTGAGTGCTGCTCCTCACCTGCTTTGCCAGCCCAGATGAACTGAACTGCCAGTGCCAGCAACATCACACTGACAACATCAGAGGCCAGAGAGGGCAGGATCCCCTCTGGGAATCCCCCCATTTGAGAAAATTTGTGTCATGAATAACTGTGGCAACTGAAGCAGGCTGCAACTTGGTCTCAGCAAATGAACATGGGAGAAAAGGGAAATATTCCTGCCTCTTAGGCTTTCGGGAAAGCAAAACTGCCTGCTCATGGGAACAACTGGGAGGGGAGCAACAAGACCTTCCTCAAAGTCTGAGGTGGTTTTCCCTGAGTCATCTGGGGGCTTCCCTTTGATGAGGAGAAGCTTTGACCAATTCAGATGGGGTGTCTCCAGCTACCATGTAGTTTCATATTGTGATGCCTGTGCTAGTGGGAGAAGCCACTTCATTGCACAGACAGTCTCACAGACATTGGCCAGGCTTTGTTGCAAAATTTGGAATACAGAAGAAGAACAGAGGAGAGAAGAATCCAGCTGCAACTAGATGAGTCCCAAATGCCCTTTCCCCAGTAAGGGGTATCCACACTACTGTCATATGGTAGTATTTCACAGTCACTTCATTGTACAGTGCTTTTTCCTGAAGGTACAGGCAAAGTCACATTGCTCTGAGCTGGCTGGGTGTGGAAATGCTGAGTCCATGAAGATCTGACTCATTTTGTGAGTCCAAGAGCAGAGTCTGTGCTGGCTTGACTTGTGCTTCTTGTCATCTGAGGTGGCTGTAGGCACCATGCAACAATTTCATCATTGACAAATTTAGCTGTCTTGAGGGGTGGGGTTTTTTGTGTGCATTTGTAAGTCTGCTTCTAAGTAACCTTTCAAACAGCAAAGCCAAAGTGTACTTTGATTCTGGCAATGCAGGCAATTGGAAAAACAAAAATCTGAGACCCTGAGCCAGTCCTGTCTAGGGTGGGCAGCTTTTTGGCTCGACACTCTGCTTCTGAGTATCCAGATCTCTCACTGAAAATCAGTGCAAGGGCTAAGATTTCCTTGTGTACCAATGGTGAGGCCTGCCACGGAAACCCAAGGAGAATTGTCGCTTTTATCCTTACAGTCTTACACTGAAGGACTTGTTGTGGAGGCCCATAAACCTCTAAAGAAATTCAGGGATGGGCTGGCGTGCTGCCAGCTCACATGCTAATACGTTAATGGATACCACTGCAGTCTGGCGAGCAGGCTGTAATTTGATGTCTGTGTGCAGAACCTGAGTGGGTATATTTAATATATCATCTGCTTCCCCAGGGTGATGTACTACCAGTGACATTTTGTAAATCAATGCATGGCCATAAGCAAAGCCATTCTCTGTGCTTGGAGAATTCCTGCAGCACTTTACAAAGACACACTCATAAATAAAATGTAATAATGTTAATCTCCTAATATGGTTTAAGCATATTTACTAATTACAATTACAAAATGGAGTAAAACTAGAAATGGGGTAAGCTGGGGTTTTTTTCTGTAAGCTAATAAAAAAAGAGGATGACCAACTGAGTGCAAGCGACAATTATCTAATGCCGTATTCCCAGATGGAGAAAAAGGATATTATGGCACATCCCTGGAATGCTACTGTGGTTTAAAAAAGAAAAAAAGGGACATATCATTTTACCACCAGAAGGAAATGAAACAGTTCTCAGGAACAGATGCCATATTAATTACTGTACTCATTTGATAATATTCCACATATAAGGGAGCAATGGTATTTTAACCACTCTGAGCCTAATTGCTGAAAGAGTCTGGACTACTTAAGTACATTGGCAGTAAGCAAGCAAGGAAGTGCTTTATTCGAAAGAGGAACTCTGTCCTGCCGGGCAGCAGAAGGAAGGCTACTGTTGTCATCAGACAGTCATTTGCCCTCATAAGATGTTCTTTTGCATTAACCCAATGATAATTCCATCCTTGCTGCTAGACTAACATGCTGCACAGACCAAAGGGGTGAAACTTGAACAGAGAGCTCTGAAACTTATCTTGCTGCATGACACAATTTTATTATCTGCTGATCAGGCTGGTGGCATCTTGCAAAAGGCTCGGCAAGGTCTTCCCTGTACTTATTAAAAGCAGATGCTAAACAGACTGGACTTCAAGGGACAGTTGTACTTTCTGAGCAGAAGAACATAGAGAGAGATTGTTACTGAAGGACACAAAGATTATTGGTTTTCAAACGATATTTTTCTTGGATAAGAAAGGAGTAAAATTCAGTCCTACTACAAGACTTTTCAGGGCAATAACATGACATTCTTCTTACTTATAAAATAGCTTTGCCTCTGTGGAGGTTATGTTCTGTCATACTAAATAAAGAGGTAATTAATCATTAAAGATGGGGAGTTAAATATATGCTTGCTCAGCTAATAACCTGGTGAATGCAGAGGAAGGAATGACATTTCTATGTCATTGTCTGCAATATCTCACTGGCTACAGCCTGATGACTCTTCTAGAAAGACTAATGTTAGTTTATTAAGCCAAGCCACAGCACACAATATAATTTAAAGATCATCCAATCTAATTACAGTTAGTGCAGCACCACTAGGAAATAGCCTGCTATTTGGTATGCCTTGTATCATATCATTGCCACTTCTGTACACGTCTATCAGAAGCAATTCACATCATATTCTTGAAACTTCACTGTAAAACTCCTTCCAAAAAGTCACACATCCTGTGAGCATTACTAGTAATGAGCCAACATCCTCTGACAGGCCATGAAACACTGCACGCTGCTCATTCATTGAAAGCGCTCATATGAGATTCATCCTAGAGACTGACATTATAAAAACCTGCAGTTTTGCCTCCCTCCCACACTGCCCCTTCTCAATTTCTGGCAGCTATGCATAGAGGCAGAAAATTGCCACCAAGCCAAAAGAACAGGGCTTTTTACTTCCTGCTTGACGTGGGTATAAATAGTTGTACATGCAGAAGCAGTGGAGATGCAGGCCCTGCCCAGGCCAGACAAAGTCAGAGTCACTCAAGGCTCCCTGTGGAGAGAGAATGCTGCTCACCATGAGTAACACCAGGCAGCTGCTGCAAACGGCGGTCTGGCTCACAAGAAGCATCCCATGATCAAAGGAGAAAGGGAAATAGGTAACGCAATACATGGCTGACTTCTCATTGTACAGCTGTGACTACATTTCAGTCTGGGATAGCCAAGCACTGTACTTGCACTTACTTGTACTCTTTGGACATCTGACTATCTTTTTCCTTGTCCTGTATTTGAAACAGTTATTTTCTCTAAGTTACGATAGCATCTTTGGTAACTGAAGACCACTAAGAATACCTGCGTGTAGAAACTTTTGGTTTTGTCATTATTCTACATATTTAATTTCTGACTCATACGTGAACTGAGCCAGGGAGCAAATAGCAAATTAATATATTCTGTGTATAATAGACTGAATTAATCATGAGGCAAAATGCTCTTCTTGTACACTACATGGGGGTTTGGGTCAGAAGTGTCAGTCATAATTAAACACAAAGCTGAAGAACAGACCCTTTTCCAGTATGGAGACTGGGACCAAAACCTCAGCATCCAGCGGGTCAGGTCCAGTAGTACTGAGGAACACACCTTGCCCGGTCTAGCTGTCCCCACCCCACCAAGCACCATTGTTTTCTCCTTCAGAATTCAGAAAGATTTCCAAAAAAGCAGAGCTTTAGTTTGAGATATTTGCAATGTCATAAACATATGTCCACATGCATTAAATCTGTTTCTCCAACTGACTTCTTTTAAAAGCAGCTCTCCTATTCTTTTGTTTTTGTAACTGCCATTTCTTGATTGTACTCTGCTCAGGCAGGTCAGCTCTCTGCCATAACAGCTCTGGAACATTTAATCTTGTCCTTCTCCATCACATATCACTTTCCCTTACTCCCTCTACCACCACAACTGTGATCATCACCTAATCCAACCTAACAGCTGACTCTTGTCCTTCCCATCTCCAGCCTCCCAGCAAGTAGCAGCAAATATTGTCATCAAGCCTCTCATCTGCTAGCAGCCACAGAGCACCAGGCTGCTACTGTCAGGGCTGCCACAGACCTAAGAAGACAAGTAGGGTGTTGCTGCCTGCTGCAAGGGGCTGAGGTAGGAGAGCTGCTGCCACCAAACCCAAAAGGAGATGGGAAAAGGGGCACCTACAAGCTCTTGAGGAAAAAGAGCACCTGATCAGCACCAGTAGCCACTCTGGCTTGTGAATGCATCTACATGGAAACAGTCTGAGCAGCAGCTTCCCACTTCCTCCAAGAAAATGCTGAAGGGCTCTGGCACATGGTCCATGCACCACCCACTTGGACTGCAGTGAACAGGATTACACCTCTATTTTCCCGGTGTTATACTCAGCCAGGGCATCAGAGCTTTCCCCTTTTAGGCCTCTTTGCAATAAAAGAATCTCAAAACTAGCATGTGGCAGAAAAGTAATTTATCTTAGCTGAACAGCTATGAGTCATTTGTTTGGTTTTTTTTATTAACCTTTTTTCCAATTTGCAGTGGTGTCAGACTCCACGCGGATTTCAGACAGAAAAGTCCCAAATATCTGGAGTATGCTTAGAAAGTGAACTGCACACTTGTTCCAGATGATTCTCCCTCTCGTGTACACCACAGAACACTCACAGCCTTGCCAACATGTTCCCCTTTCGCAAGACACAGGGTGGGAGCAAACACTATTCAGTTCCCTGGTTGGTCCAACCTTGTTCTTCTTTTTACACTATGGCACATATTTGTGCAGCATGCAACAAGCAAATGAGAACATCTTTTCCAAGTGGCATTTCTTAATGGCATTTGGAGAAAGATTTGTAAGTAATGTCACATGAATTGCAAATTAAAGTCTCCTTAAGACACTTCCATGACTCTCTTTTTCCGTTGCATTTTCCTCTTTATACCTCTTTCAGTCTGTATTTTCTTTGATTTGAAGCACCGAAAAATTGTTAAAACAAAGAGTGCAAGTACTTTTCTGCTCCCTGTCTCCTCACTCCCTCCAACATATTTTATTTCTGTTCTTTTAAGTGCTTTGGATCAGGTCATTGCCTCTGGCACTATTCCTCCAGCCTTGACTTACATCTAGAATAACGTCTTCTGGCATGTCTCTTGCTCCTCACTGGCTGGCTACTGTGTGCAGGGCTGCCGCTTTTCATGGATCAAGGGCTCAGGCATCTTGAGACTAGTGCTGGCCTCTCTTCTTGGCTCCAATGTTTCCTTTTCAGCCTCCTCACAAAAACGAACTAAGGTTTAATAGTTAGTTCTCAATACAGTGCTCCCTTGTTTATTCACATGTCTATTCTTTCTTTCTATTCCTGGCTACAAAGAAAAGAAAGTTGGAATAACACCACTTTTGCCAGTTTATTACCAATTTGAGCTGTGAAAGCTGGCATAGTGAGGAGGCAGAGGGAGCGAGGGAGGACATGTAGAGGGAACAGATTAGCCCATCACTAGGCCTGTTGCTGGACCTTCTGCAAGACCCCAGTGTAAATAAGTATCCCCAGAAATGTGGGCACTATTCCTTAGCCCTCTCCTTGGCTGAAAGTAGTCTTCTCTAACACTTTTCTAAATTTCAATTCCTCTTGTGCAAAACCTAAATAGAGCACAGGGGCTATGTGCTGGCATCCTGTACAAGGGTAAGATTTGAAGGATAGATTAGTTCAGCAAAACAGCGAAATTGTAGGCAGGAGATTATAATCCTCACTATAGCAGTGATCATGACTACACTGTGCTTCCCACAGTATGAAGTACAAAACTGAGAGAAAATGTATTTTCAGTTGTCCTAGAAAAATTTTTGAGGAAATGAAAATAAAGGGTACTTGGCTTTAAACTGACTGGATGGTTTTATTTGGCTAAAAAATTCTCATTTTGTTGGTGGGTAAATTCATGTTTTTTCAGTCCCTTTAAAGAAGCAGATTAATTATGAAAAGAAACTACAAACAGAAGACACAGCAGCCCTCCCTTTAAAAATGTAGAAATAACACATTTTAAAGTTTTTGAATGTTCCCCATTCCTCAGACAAAAACAAGAGGAAAATAATTTGGCTCATTGGCTTTTTGCAATCAATTTACTAATCTCAGGATTTCTTCTTTACCTGAAGCTGGACTCATGACATCTCACTTCATCCATAAAAGCCAATGCATCTAATCTAAGGCGGTAGCTAGACTCTCTGTAGCAAATCTAGGCACCTGCAAAGTGATTCATCCTCCCTGTTGCAGACACCTGTCTGAAGGTAGGATGAAGTGCTCTCTGGCAACGCTTCACTCCCTACTGATCACAGAGGAAATAGGGACAAATCATTTGGACTTAACACTTGAGTTTTAACAGCTAAATTTAGATAAGATAAATTTCCCCTCATTCTTCTGTATCCTTATTTTTTTCTTTATTGGCAAAGAACTGATTTTTCTTGTTTCTAGAATATGGGTACATACCTTCAAGAAGTCACGGTCACAGTCAGATCCATCTTCTACATCAAAGGCTGTGAAGCTATAGTTGAGTGTGTTCCCCTTTGTAGCTTGGATGGTCCAGTCACAGTGCTCATTTAATGGGTAATTATTTGGATAATTTAAACTTTCCAATATGCCGTGGCTACGGTTGACAGTCAGTACTTCCTGGCAAACTGAAAAAAAAGTGTTAATAAATTATATTTGTGCAGTGCTTATTAATCCAGTATCTCAAAAAATTACTAATTGAAGTTACTGATAGCATTACAAGGTGAGAAATATTTTTATTCACAGATTAGAGAACTCCACAGAAAGAGAATTGTGACCTATTGAAGAATATAATGCATATGTTGCAAAGAAAATCTAGACTTTTCAAACTTGAATCATTCAGCTCTATTATGTCCTTTTTTCCTGACACTTGCAGACTCATCAGTATACATAGTATGTATATTTTCTGGAAGTTTTCTTTAATTCTAAATACATAATTATTCCAGAAACATGGTTACTTTTTTCCTTTTTTTTTTTAAACCTAATAATAGAAATTTGCTCTGTCATTTGAAACAACTTGGGAAAGGGTGCTCAACAAAGATAAATTAATGGATTAAAGTGGTTTATTTCAGCAAACTGGAAAAAAATTATAATCCCTGGCTAAAACAACAAATGGAAAGTACACTACTTGTATTGGATTTTCTAGCTCCAGGAACCGGAAATGATTATGAAATTCTTTGAAAAGGAGCCATGATTTTCCTTGTGAGTCATCCAGTAGCATCCTATCATAAGAACTAGACACTCACCTGGAATAATGAGAGCTTTCCTTGAAGAGAGAGAAAATGAAAAAGAAACTAGATAAAGAGTGAAATTACAATTATGGCATTAGGTTCACTGATTCTCATCTTCCTGTATCCACCTTTCACTAAAGACAGAAAATATCAATGAGGGCAATCCCTCGCCTGGAGACAGCATACCATGTGCATCAGGAGCAGACCACTGTAATGCACAGAGAAGTGTGCAGGAGGTGGGGAGCGGGACAGGCTGTTTGCTTTGTACAGCAAATCTGCAGTGTTTGAAGAGCAGAAATAGCTGAGACTCACTTGCAAAACTCTTCTATTTTCTGTCACTAGGGATAATATACCTAGTTTCTGCAAAATTGTTTTATTCTTTCCAAACAATTTACAGAGCAGCAAGGTGTGTGTTTTTAGGACTTCAAAATGTTCAGGATACAGCTGAAGGTCAGAGTCAGGTGGAGTGGACCTTGTCTGCAAAGGTACACTGAAGCATATAACTGTTTGAAAGGACGGGATGAAGAGCACAAAATGGATTTTGAAGAATGCAAGATGGATAAAAGCTGCTACGCCCTGCCAACAGGATTTTATTAGAAACATATCAAATACAAAGGTGCCTTTGAATGTTCACTTGATACTGTGTTTTCCTTTGCAATGTTTTCCAATTCATCATTACATTTCTTTCACGTACACATAAATGCATCTGGCATCTAATCATCCTTATTTTCTACCACTACTTCCTACATAATTTTAGCTTTTGGGCAAGCCATTGAAAGCTTTCTCTGATGCATCTTCAGGAATTAAATATGAATGTAAAATGTAGATCACATTATCTGATAGCTCAGGTTCTACACCTAAGTGCTTTGAAAGTGCTCTTTCTGTTTAATTAATGAAAGGGAGGGGAACCCTTTTCTAATATATCTTCTTGACTTAGACTTGACTTGAAAAGTACATGGTAGATGAATCTGTGATATCTTTAAGAAATGAGGACTCAGAGCTCCCTCACTCTACTAATTATTGCATGCGCCATGTGTGGATGAATAGCTTTGTTTTTTTCATAATCCATTTACTATTGTTGAAACCTAAGACAACTTAATGTGTATAAACCTACAGCAATCCTTATCATTTGGGCATCTCATATTTAGGGTACACAAAGATGCTTGCAAATCATTTCCTAAGTGGTGAAATTCTGTATCTTCCAACGTGCATTTAACTATATATGCTAGAGTGTATAAGGAGAAAAGTAAACACCAGGATGATATTCAAGGTTATGACTGGGAACAAATAATTTTAATTTGTCATATATCTTCTTGGATTTTTCTCCAAATCTTATTATTCTGATATTTCTGTGGTAGAACTATTTTACAAAAACGTGTTTGCAAGAAAAATGTGACCCTTACCATAAGATATAAAAAATGAAACTTTTTGAAGGTAAGCTATATGATCCTAAGCACCCACAATGATCCAGGATGGCTGAGGGTAACTCGCTTATCCTTTGTCATCCTGACTCACAAGCAGCTAGAAGAGCAGAGAAGCTTGTTCTATCTGCTTCCTCTGTTAAAAAGTCAGGAGACTGGGTGAGCAGAAGAGCAAGAACAGTCCAATCTACCTTGTTAGGGACTTCCAGCACTTGTTTTTCTGAGTACATCTGGAGTGGTAAGTGCCACTGGTGCAGGTAATAGAAGTAGAGCCACCTCATCAGCTTTCTTCTAGGGAGGAGGTAATCTCCATCACAGGTAGATGGGCAGATAATTTTTAGCTCTCTGTGTTCCATGACTGTAGCAGACTAGAGAATCTGGGTCAATAATATGCTCTATGCATTGCCCTCTGCTCACAAATAGGTAAGATCATGCACTGCAAGAAGCAGTTTCAGGAACAAGCAGAACTGTCGAAACATGTTCTTCTCATCTTTTACTTACTTACCCTGTTTGTATTTGGCTAAAAATCCTCCACCTTGCATGCTGCTATCTGTCCTTAGTTTTACATACATGCTGTCTCCACTGGAATGGATGAGTTGTGGTATCCGATTCCCACAAAATTTACCTAGCTGTTTAGCATTACTGCTGTTGCCATCATACACCTTCAAAAGAAAAAAAAATTTTATAAAGCTGATGGCATTACAAATCCAAGTAATTTCCCCCTGACAAATGTCTGCTTAGGGAATTGTTACTGGGTATATAAGAGGTTAAATTCTATTTCTGCTCAGAGGAAGCCTGACAGGCATTTCAGAAACAAGCAAATCCATGGAAAAACAGGAAGCCAGTAACCAAATACTGGTGGGTTTGAGGGGCTTATTCACGAAGAGGGGAAAACTGCACTCCATTTCAACTCTATTAAAAAAATTCCAATAATTTATGCAGCAATTCAAATATGCAATTTAGCTTTAACAATAGGGTTATTGACACTGTTCTGCTTTTTTCCTTGTCATTTACTAAGAAAGCATACTAAGGCCTTGGTCCAAAACACAGCAAATTTAAAAGATATAGACAGATTCTTGTTTCAGTGGCCTTTCTATCTAGACATAAATGCTTTTCTTACCAGCAGCTACAGAGACACTGCTGCCTTACCTCTCACTGCTCTGTGATATGAAGGTAGCATGTCAGCATGGAGCTTTCCTATTCTGGGTCTGTTCACTTACGAACATTTGAAGACCAGAGCCATGTGTTTTTCCTTGCCTATGTACTTGTCATACTCTCAGCTGCCTCCTATGGAGCAAAGTGTCACAGGGTACATACCGCAAGGTAATCCAAGGTGCACCTTGGGTGATACTCTAGATAGAACTGTTCAAACTGGATTTCAAATGGAGTTCCTCGACTTCCTCTGAGCAACCAATAGCACTCTGAATTGTGGTAATATGGCATAGGGTAGTTGGGAGACATGAAGATACCAGAAGCTGTTGTCAAAGTCCCACCACAACCTGAAAATGGCAGAGAAATCAAACTAACATTTAACACCTAGGAGAGTAGAGAATTAGACATGATATGTGAGATGCACACTACTGACCTCCCTCACATGCCCTGAACATCTTCAGTGACACCCCAGATATCTGCATCTGGCCAACAGTGTTGTAAGCAGAAGAGAGCCCATAGCACCTAGAAATATTAACTATCTAATTTGAAGAGTGCTCCTGATAGTTAGTCTTCAAATAGAAACCTCTCCATTAAATTCTTGGTTACTGCTTTCCAAAACATATGAGAAAGTTGATGCTACATTATAGCTAGGTAATCGTACACACTTCCCTGTGGAGAAAAGAAAGCCCAAGGATCAAGAAAGTTGTATCCTTCATCTTAACAACATGAATATATGTTGCTATATAATTAGCAGGCAGATTTTAGAAGATGGGAAGCAGAAAAGATGTGGAGGAAAAGGTGAGAAATTAAATATAAATGAAAGATCAAAAATGAGATGTATAAAATGGTTTTATACTTGATGTGGTCATTTTACCTGCTGATGTACCATCCCACTCTGCTGAAAATCCCTTTTCTGTGCCAAATATGTCACTTACAAACTTTATCCACAGCTTGTTACCATGAGAGATTATAACAGGAGGCAGGTCTGTACCACAGTATTTTCCAAGAGGAGGAGAAGATTCATAGCCTCCATCTCTAGAATGACAGAGAAGAAAAACCTTGGGTCAAAGAGGAAAACCATGAGAAATGTTAACAAACAAAAAATGTTGGGATACTTTCGGGCCTGGGAAAGACTAATCCTGGCTCTTCATCTTCCACAGCCATACAGCTACCAAATACTGGAGGAGTCTTGCTACTTTTAGTAAGAAGTCCTACCACAAGCACCTGCTTGCTGGTTATGTCCACTCTCTCATCTCAGCAGCCTGTCCAGAGTCTGTCAACACAATGACAGACTCAAGAACTGTCTCAAGCAGACTTTATGCTGCAGAGGCAGGACCTTCTCTGTATTCTACAAGGTGGCAGTCATTGGTGTAACCAAAGGTAATCTTCTAATTTGAAGAAATAAGAGTTTGCTCACTTCTCACTGTTTAGCCTGGCACAAACACAGATGAGCTGATCTATTAAAAAAAAGTGTGCGTTTGCCACCACACAAGTGGGAATCCATTTCTCAGAACTGATATGATGCATGTTCTGAAATATTTTCTTAGCCTTTGGAATTGTTTATACAACCAATTATTTCCTATTTTTAAATTAAGTAGTATTTCCAGTAATATTTTCTAATACTGTAATCAGGATGCACATCTAATGTTCTGTTTTGCCATCTGTACATGTCTCATGGGAACAAAAAAGATGGTGACAACCTGCTTATCAATTGCTTTCTAACCTTATCTTTAAGCACTTTCATATTACAAACACCCCACAGGTAATTAGGACAATAATAAACACATTTATATCTATATATGGGTGTGATCTTGGTATGATGCTTTTAAGAGGACAGTAATACTTTCAATTACATTTTCATAGGTTTGTACCTGCTTTTAAGAGAAATTTCTACTTAGATCTTGCCACTGTTTCCTTGTCATCCTCCCAGCTTAAACTGCTTGCTGCTGTCTCAGGTTACTGGCAGTTGAAGCACTGTGCCAGAACGCCCCTCACTTGCATCTCAGCCTCTGCAGCTGTGGTCAGATGAACAATTTTCTTAGTTGACTGAATGTAATTTATCAGAGGACACCTCAGGACAAGAAACCAGAGTGGTACCTCACCTAAGACTTATCTAGCTATGCCATTTAATGGTATCAGGTTTGATGAGACATTCTGGAAATCCAGTTATGGCAGCAGAAATGTGCTGAGTTGCTGCTGAGCTCTTCACAGTGACAACAGAGTTAGATTTATGCAAGAAACGAATGTTTTCAGTTCTCAAGGTGAAAAAAATTAAAAAAAAAGAACTGTTACAATTCAGGTCTACCTCAAATTAAGGTGTTGTTAAAATAAAGTTAGATCAAATTTAGTCTCAGATTGTTGTTCTAAATTGAAAAAATGAAACATTTTACTTAGAAAATTTTGAAAAAGCCTTTCAGGTTTTCATAACTTTCTCCAGTTTTTGTATACAGCTGATAACAACCAGCTAATTCAGCAGAAATTCAGAATCTCAATACTGTAACTTCAGCAAGCAGCTTTTTGTTTAGTTCTAAAAAAAAAAGGCACTACTTACTGACGAATAACCTATACAGAATATCTGGTATAATGTTGAGAAAGAGTTTTATCATGGTGCTCATTTAGGTAATGGCAAGTCATGGCATGCTCAGAGTGAAAAAACACACTGGTGTTCTGCAGACATTGTTCACCTAGAAAGCTGGCTCATGAGGACAAAAATGGGTGCACTGATGCTGCAAAGTACAAATCCCATACAGCCACACATGTACTTGGCACAGCTGTTTTATGAGCATGCATCCAACCTTCTTGCAAATATTACTTTCTTCTACCTGTCTCTGTTCTGTAAAATTTACTAGATGGGAGGAAGAAAAGGTAGCCTTTAAAGTTCTCTGGTAAGTCTTTTTCCCACATTGACAGCACAGGTGCATAGTTAAATTATAGCTTCTGAACATGCCTAAGTGGATTTGGACAACTTCCATGGCTATCGGTAATAAGGACAAGAGAAATAATTAGGCTTGCCTGATTTCTACATAATCCTCTGTACAACGTTTATTCCCTTCCAAGGTGAAGTTGGTGAAGCGCAGCACAATCTGTCTGTTTATTCCCACTGTGATGGTGTATATGCACTCTCTCCGGACAGGGTAGTTATTGGGATAGTTTGGAGATGTTAGCACACCAGTTTCAGTACTGTAGTTTTGTGAGCACACTTTAAAAAGAAAAGAAACAATAATTCATTTAATATGTATGCTACATTAACAGGAAATTTCTATCTCCATCAGAGAGAGGAGCAAACATCCTGTGCTCCTGTGCATTATAACTCTTCCTGGACACATCTTACTGCTGAATGTCATCACTATAAACTAAAACCAGAAACCAGCTTTTTCATGAGATTTCTTATATTTGTGTTAATTTGTTCAGCTTTTACCAGAACACTGTGTCTATAATAAATAGTAAGAGTAGTTCCAGCTGCCTAAGTTGGCTTTGACCTAAAACCCAGGTACGCAGAGAAAGGAAAGTGAAATGGATGTCTTGATCAACACAAAAGGTAGGATTCCTTTATTTCTGAAAAGCAGTGCTGGTGGAGACTGAATGCAGTCTCTAGCTACAAGGAGATGCTCTATTATTCTCAGGCATTCCCCACGATCAAACCTGGGAGATGGGGATTTTATATCTAAATTTCTTTTCCTATTTTCTGGGCCATAAGTGACAATCAGTAGGAAAATAGTGTAATATTTAGATTGAGAGGACAAAGCAGTTCTACTTCAGGTCTTATACTAAAATCAGCTCCATCAATTCTTCTGTGTGCACTGTAGAAGCATCTTGGTATTATGAGCTGGAAAGAAGAAAATAGTGTGGACTAATGCTGAGCCAGAACCTGAGCAATAATTAAGAAGAACCTCTTTTGAAAGCACAGACAAAAAGGCTAGGAATAAAAATATCTGCTATGCAATGGTACATGAGACTTATTTTGAAAGAACAATTGTTGTGTATTAGTTGATTACAGTCTAAGGTTTGTGATCTGGCTGCAAAAAGGGCAAGAAGAAATGTGATCCATGTCAGGTGTTTTCAGTCAAAACAAGGAAACTTGATGCCACTGCACAAGGTAATAATGGCATGTCACCTGCAAAAATGTGTATAACCATGGTCACTGATGTTCTGGAAATCAAACAAGAACAAGACAGAAGTCATGGAGATAGCAGGAAATTAGGAGATTAGTAGGCAAGAGATAATAGAAGAGCTTAATTTGTTTAGCTTAGCAAGGGCAGGAGAAAAAGAAAGATGTAAACACCAAGAACCATGAAGAAAAGAAAAATAGAACACACTGTCAATGACAGTACAAGCTCTTAAGTTAAAAACTGTCCATGAATACAGATACACAGAAATTAGGAGAAAGTTTCTATCAGGAAGTGAGTTTCTAGAGCAATCATCCAACCAACACAACAGATGCAGAAAGGGGAAAAAAGTCCACTGTTTTTTAAGATGTAGTTTGATTAATTTAATTAAGGGGCTCACATTATGCAGAGCTTGGCAAAAAAAAAGGGGGGGGAGGGGCATAAAATTGTGGGCTGGATTTGATGACCCTGGAGACACATTCTGGTCCTCCATTCCCTTGTTTAAGGTCCTACAGGTTGCAAATATAAGAAATGAAAGTAGATTTCTTAAATACTTTCTATCAAATAGGCAGGGTTAGGCTAATTCTCAATTGCAACTGAAAGAGCAAGTAAAATATTACGATTATACTCATTTAAGCTGGTTGCCACAGATCACTAAAATCTGTTTTCTAACACAGCACAGCTGCAGTGTAGTAACACTTGTGCTTAACACTTCAATATGCATAATAATTTAGGGGGAAGGGATGAAATTACGGTTCAGGCCCTGCATGTCTAAGGTTGCTCATTTCCATGTCTGTTCTCTATCCATTCTAACTACTAAAACACTTTTGCTTTTAATGGTGTCTTTTTTAATGGTGGGTTTTTTCATTCTTGGTCACCTGGAAGACCTCTGTTGAAAACGTTTTCAGTGGGATAAATATCCCCAAAGCTAGCTACCAGACTCCTGTTCCTAATTCATCACAAGGAGAACAAAGAAACATGACGCAGAAACCGGCCAATAATTTTCTGCCATTGGGTTGTACTTTGGTACTGACACGTCAAAAAGGTTTCATACACTAGTTTACCTAAAATCATGATCTATTAAAGTCTTTATCTAGAATTTTAGTAATTTGTGTGTTCCATCACAGATATGCTCTGATGTATGCATAAACCCATCAGGTTAGTCCTGGTCACCTTAAAAACCTTGTGCTGCTTTATGAATCCTTATAATGCCCTTGCTGTGCTGCCAGCTCCTGTGGTATTTCATGATATGTAGGGCTTATCATCAAACCCCAGATCCTTAAGTCATATGATTTCTTGCCTGCAGGGTTAGAAATCTGACTTAGAAATATGACCCAAGTCTTTCCTAACAGCTTACTACATAAAAAGCAATTAAAATTTAAAATTAATATGTGTGTATATTTATTAGGTTACTTATTTTTTAGTTACTATTTCCTCCTGATTTTGGAAGGGTAAGTGCCTGACTCATGCACTCTTAATGGTTAGAGCTGTTGCAGTACTGCCATTCCTTATTCACTCTGAGGTTGAGACCATGAATGCTAGCTGTCAGCCTGGAAAATATTGAAATTGACGTACTAGGCAAGGGCCCTTAGGGTAAAATTAGCAACACAGAAGCCAAAATATTTTTATCTTTACCTTAAAAGAACAATTTCCACAGAATTGTCCAGGTTCCCTCCCTCACTAAAGTTTGCTTTCTTGGGAGTAATGCATACAGAAACTCATATCCCAAGTGTGCTGTTTTAAACTGGATGCTGTATACTGCTCTACACTTCACAGAATAATTTTCTTCATGAGCTAAGGGGAATAAATACAGAAGGTGGAACAGTGACTGTCTTAGAAATGTCAGACTTCTGGCTACCATGAAATAAATCCAAATGTAGACAAAGCATAAGCTGCTATGAGGATCAGGAGACACATAAATGAACCTACATCTTTTGACAGCCAACTGTCTTCTGGTACCTGGATTTATTCATTGTGTTCTACTTTCA
>NW_009596276.1:40856-71233 GCF_000690535.1 Cariama cristata | reverse complement strand
ATTGCAATCTCTTAGCAAAGTCACCAGGAAAAAGTACTTTGACTCCTTTGCCAAAGTTCAGAATGCAGTCTAATGCCATAATATGATTATTACATGCCTGCAAAAAATATTATTTCAGTTTAGTTTGAAGACACTTATCACACCTCATGAAAAACAGAAGGAGGAGGCAACTGTCGAGGACAATCGCACATTTTCTTTTGCCAGTGTGTGGCGTTTTGAAAGCTATTCAATCTCTTTCTGATTTTGGTAGTGAATGTGTTTGCTCTTCTGAAAAAAATGCCATAAATGGCAGTAACCCACTGTAATAGCCAACAGCAGAGAAAAATGCCAGCTTTTGTACCACTCACTCATGCAGTCATGCATACTGCAGAAAATTATATCCATGTTTTTCCCCATAAAGAGATATTCATCAGTTGCTGCAGTTATAATTAATCAAAAAGAAACCTATAGTGTCATATGTAAAATGGGAGTTTTCTTTCAATCTCACTCTGCAAAAGGAAAATTGGGATCCCTAACAATTACATCTTTATGTAATACTATGCATGTTTAGAAAAAAAGGAAGAAACTATCACATGACATATATGCTTCTCCACAGGCAACGGAAGAGCACATCTGCACTTCAGGGCCTTCTGGTATTGCTGCTGGCAGATGCTAACAGGCTTAATTTTTACCAAGAAGGCACACAAAGGTCCTTTGTAATATTTCAGACCCAAACTCCTTAGAAACACTGGGTACATCTGTTCAAAAAGAATCTCCAACTCCTTCTGCCAATTTACACATGAACACACATACTGTGGAGTCATATAGACATATATAGGCAGACTAATACCTTGATCAAATATAATCAAGTTACAGCAGCCTAACAAGTTGTCAGTTGCCAGCTGATTGCGCCTTTTTCCTGAGACTCAAGATGAGCTGAGCAGAGGCCCAAGATACATGCAGGACTTCAGCTTTTTTCTCTGTCTTAGCTCAGCCTCGTTCAACCATGCCCTGTATCTCTGCACACATATATTTGTCAGACTTTACCTTCCATTCTTCTCTTTGCTCATTCACCTGAAGAGAAAAGCCAGGCAACTCCCTCCTAATAATCACTGGGTTCAGTCAGCAATATGGGAACTGAGATCTCAACTTGTACTCAGCTATCAATAAAGAAGACACACAAATCTATACAGTGCTTTCAGGTGCACTTTTAAGTCCATGCGTTCACAAATGTCTTTCTTTCCTCATCCTTCTCAAACTCTGACTTCTCCAGTCAGTCATTGTCAGCTAACACATACCACACTGATATTTAAAACCAAGTTACCCCTCTTGACAAATAATATCATTCACAATTCAGGATTATAAGGAGGAAAAATCTTATCTTTTACTAAAGCCAGAGAAAGACCAGGAATAAAAACTCTATCAGGAAGGCACTCTGCTAAAAGCCCTTGTAAAGGCTGACTTTTCTCAGCAGAAAGGAAGAAAGCCTCTTTAATGGAACAAACAAACAAACAAATGGAAAAAAAAGAAGAAAAAGAAAAAAAATCCCTCCTAAAACTCCAATTCAAAGTAAAACAAAAAAATTCCCATTACTTGTGAAGAGGGCGAGGACAATAAAATACATACATTGACTCTAGTGCTATTCCTATTGGAAAATTGTGGCCTGGATCTTTCAAGAGCCTGACCAACACTTCCAGGAAAGACTGAGCCCTTTCAAAGATTTTTCAATAATTTTACATGGGTTCTTTATGGTGTGGTCAGCCAAGATGGGGAAAAGAAAACTCTAAAATCTATCATAACACTTACATGGCTGTTGTGACATTCATCTATTTGGTATTTGAGACTTGGACTCTAGGAAATCAATCCAACTATTACCTTGCTTTCCATGTGACTCTCCCCTTTAAAAGACAGAAAGACAGCCAAGAGCTAAGCACCCAAGGCACATATAGTTTAAGTGGGCAATACACATTTTAAACAACTGAGTATCATGTGGACATGTTTGACTGAAGGATTTCCATTTGCATTGATGCCATATGAGCTATTCACAGCTACTAGCTGGCAAACTGCTAAAACAATTGTTTGCACTTTATGGACCATGGCCACTGCTGTATCTCATGGCATTCAATTTTTTTGACAGGAAATACAGCTTTGCCATTATTTTCAGGTTACTTTTCAACTAATTAATGTATCACAGAAGAAAATTTGTTTTCTTTTACATAAAAATATTTTTTTCACTCCTACTTATCCTTTTTTTTTTTTTTACTCCTATTTATTCTTTTTTGGGGGATAATCTTGTCCATCTTTTCAATAGCTCATTCTCTGTAAAATAACTCCAGGCAAAAGCCTATTGAAATGTCTAATATGAACCAGAACAGCTTTGACCGGTTCTGATATTGGTTACATTCTAGCTGGCTAAGAAAACATAGCTGAAAAATATGAAGGATTCTTACTGCACAAGAAACATTATTAGAACCATATTTTCCTCAGCGGAAAAATGAAAATAGGCAGCAGATGTAAAGAAAAAAAATCTATAGCTTTGGTAAATCTCTCAGATATGATTATGTTCAGCAGTTTGCTACTTTAGTGTAACTGGATATACGTAAGATGAATAGCAGGCCTAAACATCTCACAGTGGGAAAACTAAATTTGATACAATTTCAGGGAAGTAGGGAGTTGCTTCTCACAGCAAAGTCCACATACACACATGTGTTTGCCTTCTCTCAGGCCACAGAGGCTTCAAAACACTATTCTTAATAAAAAATGAATGTTAGCAGCCCAGTATTTATGACAACTTTATAGTACTGCTATGCTTGTGCTGGGACCAAAAGAAACAAATGTCTGTAAAGAAAACAGACCCTAGTTTCAACTTCTCTATAAGTTTATTACTCTCAGTTTCAGTAGTTATCTGCTACTTTGCCATACTTGTACAAACTGTAGTGGTTGAAATGAAAAAGCATTTATTCTAGAGATCATAATTCTAGGACTGAGTGAGAATAAATTGAGAGTTAGCCCAGTTTAGCTGAAGAGTAGTAAAGCTATCTGTGTTAATTACGGGAAAAGAAAATCATACCTGTTGTTTAGAGTTTGGATGAAGGTATTATATAGCTCTAATTTAATACAAAAATTTTATACAGTTTCTAGTTGCACCGAAGAGTAAACAGACTTGCATTTTTAAGGCATAGTTTGAAACCATTCCAGGATAGCGTTGATGCAGTTTGAACTTCACATGATGCATATAGCAGTGCTTTGGACGAAAGATGAGAAAATCCAGTCACTATGGTGGTGGTAAAGGAGGGGAATATGGAAGAGAGGAGGCAGAGCAGTGAAGCTGGACCGCACTGAGATAACTAACAAAACCAGAGAAACAGATAAGGGTACACAGAGACAGAAATACAGATTAATGTTGAGTAAAGAATATTATGACCTTGATGAACTGTGAGAAGAGCTGCTATAAGAACAGTTAGGAAGGAATCAAATCCACCCAAGAAATATTAATCTGAGGTAAAGTAAAAGAAACAATATCACATTAACAAGCAGAAATCATGTTTACAGAAGTTACAGTTTGCAGCTGCAAAACCAGGCTCATAAAAGACTTCTTTATAAGGCTGATAATTTCACAATCTTTCACTAGTAAGAACTCAGTTTTCAAACTACAGAGTATTGGAAAGATTTTTAAAAGTAGAACTTGGGTTTTGGCCTATTATTTTCTAACAAATAGAAATTTCCTCCTTGGAATAGTTCTCATTAAATCTTAATTGTTTTTACTGGCTTTTTGATTTTCATGTCAGATAAATCAAGTATGAATGAAGGCAGTTGAGAAAATGGATTATTTGGATTTGTAAGTTACCTGGTAGTGAATAAAAACGCAGTGGCAAAAGCTGTACTGGTCTCACCTACACACATGCTTGAGAGGTGAAACAGCCAAATTTTCCAAGCTGTCACCAAGAGAGCAGTTATTTTTCACAAGGTGGAATGTGGAAATTTTGCTGGTTTTAAACAGGTTGGAGAAACTCAGAAAGTAGGAAAAATAAAATTATTTAAAAAACTAAGAGCCAACCATGAGTAGCCATTGGTAGTTTATGGCTGCATAGATGAGTACTATGAATTTCTGGTATTCATTTAATAAATCCCTCATAGCCTGCACTCACACACAAAAACCACATAGAAACTGGTTAATGATGGATACACAAATAACCCAGCTACAAATGTATTCTCCTTTTTACTTTTTTTTCATTGTCTCACTCTGCTGCTTCTGTGGTTTAATTCTGCTAGGCAGAACCTGTCCCTCTACCCACATAAATCCTCTTCTACTACAGATCTGTGTTTAGCAGTGAGGGGAGCAATAGCAGACCCGTGTCTATTGGGTCTATGAAACTGGTAGTTACAGTCTTTCACCAAGAGGCTGCTTTTTCAAGTGCAGTTCAGTCACTGCTAAAACACTCTCAGTGCTGGGGAGATGTGCAAACACTGGATCACGTATGGTAGGTTCAGCATAGTTTGAAAACACAGATGTGCCCTCACCCTGGAAAACATTCAAATCAATTAGAAGTCAGAGTAATTTCTCAGTTTTTCCATGCTTTAGAGGACTAAGGCAATGAACAGTCATTCTTCTCTTCAGTAGTCTTTACACCACCAATGTATGTCTTGGTCCTTTATAAGGAGATACTTCAAGAACAGATTTAGGGCATAACAGGAGACTTGAACTCCTGTGGAGAGAGAAACATTGCACTCTGTCGTAATGAAAAAAACAGCTTGTGCTTTCAGGTTATTTTGTTGCTTTATCAAATTTCATCCTATATGACCTTTCTCTGCCCACCATCAATATTCAATCCTTATAGGGACTAAATTGATTTTTATGGCACCTGAGAGTCTCCCATTCAAGTGAGATGTCCACGATTGCTAAAATTCCTAGATCACACGTACTCAGCTCAGAACAGAGAAAGCAAATTCAGAAAATACTTTTCCTAAATAATTCATGCAGTTCTGCCATGTCAGCTCTTACTGGCTTTTTAAAGAAAACAGCAGTGTTGCTTACAGAAATTGCTTTCTGCTTTCCTAGGGAGGAAAAAGTTTGTGAATAAAGCAGGATAAGTAAGAAGGGGTAGAACAGGCATCAGGCAGTCTTCTGTTTAACACAGAAAATAATGTTTCTGTTTCTTGTAGAGGTTATTGGCAGTGACAGCTGAAAACATTTACTTTGCATAGTGAACAGACTGACATATTACCTTTTGATGCATCCAGGGAGATATAATTAGCTGAGAAGCCCTCAGACGCAATGCTGTGATCAGTCACGAAGTACAACATCATCATGTTGCCACCACTAGTGAGAGATGGTGGAACTGATCTTCCACAGTACCTGCAGCAAAAAGATGCCTGAGATTGAATGGCAGTACTTAATGAAGCGTCTGTATTACTGGAAGAGGATTCAGCTTTCCTGAGAAGTTTGAACAGCTACATACACACAAATCTCTCCTTTGGCTGATACAGATCACAGCTATATACCCTGTATCATGGGACTAAATAGCACACTACATGTACAAGGGTACAAATCTAACTTCTGTGGCAAAGTCAGAGAAGAAACTGTTCATCAAGTTGTCAAATTCTTATTTAAATTATTCTTTGCTGTACCTACAACATATTCTGTTCTTTTGTAGGAGTCAGGGTAGCTGGCCAAAGACTACGGTTGCAAAACACTCTCCATTACGAGAGTCATTTGCTCCTTATTTTCCAAAAAAACTACCATGTCAGCTAACTACTTCACAGTCTGTAATACTGGTCTGGATACTGTTCCCAAGTAGTTCAGATGTTCTTGAATTCTAGGGTGGCAAGAAAACATTGTGTCCACCCCAACTGGAGAAGGGGAGAAAAAGAAAATATTCTTCCCTAACATAAAATCACTTATCAGGATAAAGTGAAAAAAAAATCCTATAAAATGCAGATTTTGGTTTTGTTTTTGCTGAGACCCAAATGTGCAATCTTTTAAGTAATCTTTCTTTCATTTCTGCAAGTGTTTCAAACCATGTCTTTTCCTGAGCACAGATATATTAATGCTTTTGAACTTATTTCCCATAAATCGAAGTGTTAATGGAGCTGGACAGTGCCAGCCATTGAAATTTGTCCTTAAAAAAGCTGTCCTTTTGACACAAGTTATTTTCTCCTGGTATAATATTTATTAAATGTGCTTCTCATTCCATGGTCAAAGCAAGAAAGCTGCCTTTACCATCCTAGGCAGAGAAATTTCTGCTATTGTTTCTGTAATGCACAGAAATTAATCTATACACAAAATTTAAGGAAGCAAATTGGATGTTGAGATCTACAGAAGAGTGCTCACTCTACAGTAATTCAGCTCTGTAGGCTAATGGACGTATTCACCTTCCCAATTTCTGCGCAGTGCTGTTGTCATATATTTCAAGATAATCCTTTCTGCAAGTATAATCAAATGCCAAGTTAAATGAAGTGAATATCAGGCGGATAAGGTAGCCGGGTTGAATGTTGATAATCCAGGTACAGTTAATACCATGTGGGTAGACCTCTGGATGACCAGGACTTGTAATGGTTCCTTCTGGTGAAGTGAGAGTCTCTCCACATACTGTAGAGATTTAAAACATCAGGTTAAATGATATATTTATATAAAAATTAGGCACTTACAAAATTGGTTACTTTTTTTCCTTGAAATTTCATAGTCCTTTTTTCCTTGATGTATACTACACAGTAACTGATTCAGAATTTATCTCCCATTACACCATCATAAAACTTGGTGGCCAACTGTTTTCAGTGTACAGGAAAATTTGAAAAGTCCCAACGCTCTATACAGAAAACAACAAAAAAATCCTTACCTGTATCTAATGGCCAGTACTCGGCTCTGAAGCCAAGGTTGGTAAGAGAGGAAGATCTGAATTTGATATAGAGATTGTTCCATGTAGATTGCACTCTAGATGGTACAGCAGTACCACAGTATTTATTCAAAAGAGGAGAGTCTGTGTTGTTGCCATCTCTGACCTGAAGAACAGTGTATGCAAAATATCCCATAAAATTTCTATTATATTAAAGTTTTAAGCATAAATTAATTCATAGGAATAATATAAGAGATCCTTAGTAAGTTAAACCCTACTCTTTCTTCAGCATGTTTTCTACTACAGGCACATACAATGCAACCTTATGACTGCCAGAGAAGCACTCTCCCACTCAAAGCACGTCAGATGGAAAAACGCTGAGATCTTACACCATCAACAGTAAGTGGCACATAAACCTCCAAAACCAGGTCTGTCTATTTAAAGACACCTGATACGCATCTCTGATTATCAAAATGGTCATATCATTGTAGAACCAAGAAAATATTTGGGATCCCATTATGAACCTCGAAAAGCTTTTATAACTGCTGAAAGAAGTGCTTGCCTGTTAAGCAGTTCTGCTTTAGTGGAGATGAGTATGAGAAAGAACATACAGATAAAAATCTGTCTACTATTCATAGTATATGTGTATTATTCTTTACCTCAATGTAGTCCGAGTCACAGGTGGTTGCATTTCGAATGTCAAAATCGATAAAGTTAAGAATCACCACTTTGCTAGCCGGCTGGGAGATGATCCACTCACAGGTCTTTGGGTGAGGGGACATCCTGGGGTAGTAAGGTGAATGGAGAGTTCCTGCTCCAGACAAGGAGCCTCCACAGGCTGCCAAGAGACACCAAAAATCAGTACTTGTGATGAATGGTTTCAAGGAATGTATCATGTGACATCTATCAAATACCACTATGAAATTAGAAGAAAACCACCCTTAAAAGCCTATCTTCTTACAGCATCTACTACAGATCATCCAAGTAGTATTAGGAATTTATTTGAAAGAACATATTGCTATAAGTATAGCATAAACGCATATATACAGAAGACCATTCTAACTGTGCCCATGAAAACTAATGGATTTGACTAATTTCCTTCACAGACACATAGAATTGTTGGTGATTAAGAACTAAAAGATAGGAAAAATGAAAGTAAAAATATTTAGGCAGAATTATAGCTATATCATCTTTGGTATGTTAGCGGTAAGTGATTTATCATTATTAGAAGCAATGAGGGGTGCATTCCCAAGCATGCTAGGAGTGTCTACAACAGACCTACTACAGACATCATCTTAGCATTTCTAAAAGTAGCAATAAATAAATAAATTGACTCTATTTTTTTCTTTCCTTTCTTTTGAAGTTTGTCTTCCCATTATATGGATAATATAGCACGTAAATGACTGAAAGTGTCCAAATTATGGATCAGTTAGTTCACTGTGCAAATCACCAGCTCCTCTTACCAACTTGATAAATGGCCCTGAAGCTAGCCCTTTGCACAGAAGCATCAGACTTGAACTTGATCCAGAGACTGTTGCCACTAGAAGTAATTGGAGACATGAGTGTACTATGACAGAATTTGCTAATAAGAGAAGACATCTCGCTGTCACCATCTCGAACCTAGTCATCGAAAAGAAAAAAAGAAAAACATCAGATCATAAAAGCATTGGGATCTGATATCCGGATAAAATTATAATCTCACAAAAGCTGCTAAATAACAAAAGGAGTAACTATTTTACTTATTTGTAAGAGGGGCAAAGAGCCATAACAGTAATTGGCACAAGCATGTGATTTACGAGAGCTCAAAGGAAGGATTGGATGATCAGCACAGAAGACACACACATATGCTACTGTCACAGGACATTAACATGAAACAGATCTTCTCTATGAACCACAGCTTTAGTACAATTTGGGCCTATGCTTCCAAAAGTGACACCTTTAGTACGAAAGATGCAAGGAAGGTGCTCACCACTGATAGCTATGAAATTTTTGCCAGCACTAAAATGTGCTGAGGAAAAAAAAGGGTATTTGATTTTCCTGCTCTGGCCATGAAGTTTCTAGTGATTTTTCAAAGGCATTCCTCCAGAACAAGCATATGTCTCATCACACCCATACCTCAATGCAGCCAGACAGCTAACAGGAGATGCAACTCTGAGTCCCTAAAGCAGTAAAGAAGTATACTGACTTCTTTCCGTTACTTTATCTGAAGAGTCCAATGCATAATGATGACAATGAAGCTGTATCAGGGAATCACTTCCAACTTTTTCCTTCTGCACCACCACTCTACTGACCTCAATCAATTTGCAAATCAAAGGAGAAATGTATCTTATGTGTTTTCCCAGAAGTTGATTATAAATCCTAATTATTGGAAAGAGGTATTTCCACCTCCGAACTTCAGGCCCTGAACCCACAGTCTGTGAGTAAGAATAGGTGCATCCAAGGGACCAGGCAGAGCACTGGTATAGCTGAGGAGCTCTGAACACCCTTTAAGGTGCCCATCTCATTCCAAGAGGGCAGACAACAAGCTGAGGTCCAAAAACTAGGTCCTCTGCTATTTGCCCAGGCAAAAAATGCAATTTTTCTCCCAAAGATTCTCCTGAAAACAAAACAGCTCTTTTCTGCTGTAAAAGTGGTGGTAGCTCGTGTAGCTGGAGCTGCTTTTAAATGCACCTGTATGCTGTTAACCCCAGAAAATCATTCCAGTGAAATCATTAGCAAAGCCAAGTACATCCAACTTTCAGGTCTCCTCTCATCACCTCTTCTTTCCTCCTCAGCTGTATTGCTCCATGGGCTGGGAGAGAAGGCAGAGAACCCTCGTCAGTGCCCTGGTGAGCAGGCAGTGGCTGGCCT
Organism: Cariama cristata; assembly: GCF_000690535.1. Taxonomy (NCBI): domain Eukaryota; kingdom Metazoa; phylum Chordata; class Aves; order Cariamiformes; family Cariamidae; genus Cariama; species Cariama cristata. The sequence goes on along the minus strand of NW_009596276.1, from coordinate 61,571 downwards.
GCTTGCCCACCTTTGGCAATCTCCAGCTGGTGAGTCAGCTTTCTGACTAAGATATTTTTAGTTTCCCTGGAACCTGAGTTTAAGGTGACAGAATTATTCTGGATTTACAGTGGAGCAACTGAGATCAGAATTTGTGCCAGAATATTTAGAAGATCTTTGGACAGCAGTGAAAGTTCCCAGAACTATAGTTCACAGGAGTTTACATTTTTTTCTTGAGCTGATTCTCCTTACATTTTTGGTTTATAAAGCCCAGTGAGTAGTGATAAAAATAACAGGTTCTCTAAACCATGTGAGCAATGTCTCCTATTGCCAGTTAGAAGGATGGCATGGAAAAGGAGCTGTCTTGTCTAACACCTTATCTCTGCAGCACCATGTCACAGCCTTTCATAATTAAGTTTTGTTGCCTCTAGTTTCTTATTGCAGACCCCTGGTCCCAGGCTGTTCCTTCCTTAGTAAGAGACCAAACACCCTCCTTGAGCAAGCCTGTGAGCTGTGTCTGCTCCCTGTTGGAAACTCTGCAAGTTTCCTAGTATCACCAGGGATGAGGATAATCGACATCTTTTCAAAGTGACAAAACAGTTGCCAGAGAGTGACTTTTAAAGTAACTTAAACACCCAAAACCTCTCTCCCTAGCTGAACTTCATTATAAAACCCAGTGAGACAGTACTTTAGAAAAGCATATGTGGAAAATCAGGCTTTGATAAAAGTGCACAGTGCTTTAGTCATACCGACTGTCCCAGTCAGAAAATGTCGGTCCTGTTTCCCTGCTCTGGGCTGAAGCACCAAGCAAGAGGGCAGGAAGAAGAGGAGGACAGAAGCACAGGAAAACTGAACGGCTTGTGACTGACCAGCAAACAGAGAGGTAAATGCCTTGCTGAACTAATACAAACTGATTGCGTTCAACAGAAATGGTTTTGTTTCTCTGGCTGCTGTGAATTTAGCTGCTGTTCTGCCAGCAATTAGGCAAGAGGAGTACCAGGCCAAACAAACAAAAGCTGTCTGTTTTCATTAAACACACTTCCCCTCTCATTTCAGAAATTAATTACACTTCATTCCAACCAAAGTCTCTGAATTAGAGGAGGAGGGAAAGGAACGATATCAGCACAATAACATCTTTTAAAAACAGATTAACTGCACAGAGCTCACAGGGGCCTATTCCTTGCTTGGTCAAGAAGAGATTAAAAACAAAACCAAACCCGCACTGCCGCTTAACTGTGTAGGCAGCAGCGCAGGATGCAGCTCTGTGCTGGGGTCGCAGGGTTTGCTCCTACCTGCTTCAGCTGTGGCAGCACCTTTGCTAATCAACCGGGTGTCTGTGCCCAGTTTGTTTTACTTCTGTTTACCTCTGCCCAGTAAAGCCACAGTTTTATACAGACAGCAGTACCCAGCAGTCATTCCACGTAGGATGAGGTATTTATGACTGTATGGAGAAATACAGGCCAGCTATGACAGCAGATGCCCTGAGACATGGCAAGTCGGAGCGTGGCACAGATGAGAAGAGGGATGAGGTAGTAGAAGAAGGGGCACGGGCCACCGACATAAAGAGCTTGTCAGGCGCTGAGCACACACCAGGACTCACTGGCCCAGCATGGCCTCCCCCAGGGCCCCCGCACCCTGCCCATGGCCCAGGACCCCATGTCAGCCCCTCCCAGGGCCGTCAGTCCCTGCCCAGAGACACTGCAGCAGGGCCAGTCTCCAGCTCCCCATAGCTCTGCCCTGCCCAGCCATGGGCTCTGCTGAGCTAGGCTCACCTGTATGCGATGTCCGGCCCGGCCTTGGTCCATCCCTTTCCCCAGCCTGATGCCTGAGGCTGCCCTGCTCCCTCACTGTGGGGCCCTGCTCTACCCCTCCAGGGAGCCCCCATGGCCACCGGCCTGCACAGCACCATGCCAAACTTCACCTGCGGTCAGTTAAAGAAATGCAGACCTGGAGCTGGACAAAACACAACCTACACTACTGGGTGTAGGGATAACAAAGAAAACTAAGAAATGGTATCTAGTGTACTTAAAAGGCACCCAATAGTAGTAAATTTGAATGTAACATGAAGCTGCAGACCAGTGAAGAGGGAGCTAGGTGTAAAAGCAAACATAAAAATCACCTCAAGTAGATCCCACTTAGTACCAACAGTACTATTGTATTATTATTATATTTTCCATACAGAAACATTCTAACTGTGCTATTATTTTTTTTAATAATTAGATTTAGACTGCTATTATTTTTTCCATAATAATTAGATTTAGACTAATAACAGTTCTTGAATTAGACTTGTAAGATTTCAGTTATGCTAACAATAAACACCTGGCTTTACATATGTACATATGTACACACGTGTGTATTTATAAATATGTATATGGTATGCTTCCTTTTTGTGCCAAAATAAGGTTTTCCGTATAACACCATGACTCCATAAAAATGCTGCATAGTGGCTATGGCATTATTTCTACTTTTCTTGCATTTGGCATGCATTTACCAAAGGTCCAAACTCCACCTTAATCATGTACAGCTGATTACGAATTAGTGTTAAGCTAGACAGATTTTCTTGTTCTCTTATCTTTGCTTCATTCCAAATGAACAGCCCTGCTCTTTTAGCCCTTGTGACTTTTGGACCCTAATAAACTGGTATACTTAGTCCTTTGACTAACACCTATTTCTGCAGCGGTCCTTGGGATAGAAATTATGCAGCATGGTTTTGTGTACACATGTAATCAACCTTGCATATCAACTGATTAAAAGAAGTCACCTCAATATAATTTGATGAACAATCAGTGTGACTCTCCAGCTCCATATGGGTGAAGTTGAGGTATATTTTTTCATCCTCTGGCTGCCGAATAATGTAGATACATTGTCGGTTGTTGATATAAGGGTTAGGCCAGAAAGGGGATGTGATAACCCCTTCACTATCCACGTAATTTCCTCCACAACTTGGGTCTGCTATATTAAGAAAAAAATATATCAGTTGAGATATTCACAAGCATGGTTAACTCTTTCAGTTTAGGTTGCTTCTGTACAATGGCTGCAAACCAAAGAAGATTTCTGTATTATTAAATAGCAAGTGTTAATTACATCCATTCATGTGTTGTTGGCTATATCTTAGGAATGTCACAGACCAACCTTTAATGCTAAATTTTACTTACCAGGAGATGTTGTATAGAGAATGTGGAAGCCTTTATCAGTAACTAAGTCATCAGAGTGAAAATGAATCCATGCATATGGACCAGTGGTTTGGAGTGGGGGTGGAGATCCAGTGCGACAGTATTTACCAAGGACAGGGTCTTGTGGAAGAAGACCATCTCGAATCTAGACAGAATGATAGGTCAGCATTTAGGATTATTAGATGTGTGCCAATTGTGAACAGTACCAAGAGTCTTAAAGTTATCTCGGCGGCCCCAGGAGATACTGTAGATGGTGGGTGGAGGGAAAGCTCACAGGAAGTTTTCCCCAAACATGCAGGAACCAAGAAACAGACCCACCAGCGTAGCTGTGATAGTGCTCCTAGGAGACTCATCAACGGTTTTGTGAAAGGGAAAGAAAGCATCAGGAGATCTACTGTTGAACTGTTTTCCTGAAATCATGCTCTGCATTGCACAGTTTTGGAGAACACACGCTATTCCAAACCAGATTCTCATTTCCACGACTGGGTACTGGTGAATTCTGCAACCATTACTTTGCACTTCTCAAAAAGCCTTAAGCTCACACATCAAGTCATGGTCTGTACTATAATATGAAACTATTAATCTTAGATTCCTTTCTCTAACTGTTTGCCTTAGGCTGATTAATTCTCTGTGGGTTGACATTTGACAAGGAGTTTGGAGATTGAATTTTGTAAGAAAGTGAAAGCTTCCCACCAGGTATTTGGCCTAAATCCCATCCTCTTTAATCACAGTACTTCCACTGACTTCAGTGGAGCAGGATCTCATCCCCTTTCTGTTATACTGCCTGTATCTGATTGTGCATTGATGGCTGGAATAAGTCAGTACAAATGAACATTTCAACCCAGGATTTAATTTTCAAACAGTTCCCTTCTGTATGCACAAAAAGTTTTGAAATATCTTGTTTTGCAGTAACATAGCCATAAAATGATGTCATAATCCACAATTACACTTTACCTCTAAATTGTCATAACTGCAGTTTTCATGGTGTCCTAGGCTTAGTGTGCCAAAAGCAAATGTGATGAGGAGGCCAGGACTGGTTGAGATGGTCCAGAAACAGTCTCTGTTTACAGGGTAGTTCCCAGGGTATCCTGGGGAGTTTATGTGTTGGGGGAGCCGTAAGTACCCGTCAGCTCACCACCACATTCTAACAGAAAAGAAACATGGAACAACAGAGTCTTTGACATCACATCAGGTCAGAATATTAATTCTCTTGTAGTGTCAAAATTAGGTACTACTTTGGGATACAGAATTCAAAAACAAAGACCAAGCCAAACAAACCAACAAGTTACTTCTTTAAATTTTACAATTAATTCTGCAACTCAGTTCTAAAATCAGAACTCCAAATATTTCCTGACTTGCACAATAAAAGAAAGATTCTTTCCCAGTTATGATGGAAATATCTTTAGGAGCATGATCAAAAGCACTGTGTTTTGGATTTCAAAATTAATCTGAATTTCTGTACTTTGTAAATAGTCTCCATGTTTTATCCTAGCACAAGACTTTTCATTTTTAAAAAAAAATAAATGTTAATTTCAGGGAAGGCTGTTTTATATACATGTAATAAAAAAAAACATTCCTCTCAGCTTAACAGTTGGAAATAGTAGGGGTAATTTGTGTGTTATACCTAAGGAATAGCTAGTTTAGTCACATCTATACCTCTCCCCCTCTTTGCTTTTTTTGTTGTTTAGTTTTTTTTTTCCTCAAAAGATCTGTTTTCACTTTTCAGTATCCATATTTGTCAATTAGTAATTATCTTTCTAACATTGACAATTGAAAGAAAAAGAAATTTCACCAAAAATCACATTAAAAGCATTTCAATAAATATTTCTGGAAATAAAGAAACTGTTCCCCCCACTGAATTTTCTATACTTTTTTTACTCTATGGTTCTTTCAAGACACAACCCAATGTACAATTTTGTTTCTAGGCGATACACAGAACATTGAAGTGAGCGTGATGTTGCACAAGATGATTTGAGGTTTATCTCTACAAACGCACTGCCAGGCCTCCTGGAAGAATCATGCAAGTGGCGTTACCAAGAATTTAGGCAGAAATGTACACCAAATCATACCAAAAAGCTCACAGATAATTTAAAGTCAAATTCCCAAAAATCTATCATGTTTGGAAAATGTGGTTCAAACTGTTTAGCCTCTTGTAAATTGTCAGTTGCAAAAAAGGTAGCTTGCTTGCTCAAAGTACTAGATCTCACTTCTGTGAGAAAAGAGAACCGATCAGAAGAACGGCATCTCCAGGAACACATGCCCTTTGGGTGTTTCTTCACAGGAGGTATAAAACAGCCTTAAAAAACAGCAGAAAGTTATTCATGCAGAGGCCTAGAGTTGGAGTTTAAATATTTTAAAGTAATATATATGTCTATATTTCAGCCTCACTCCCTAGTAAAATACTGTCCTACTGCTCCTAATATTTCCTAATCAAGTAAGTCATTCGTTTTGCTCCAAAGCCATGAAGATGCTAAATTACTTGACATTTCATCAAACTTACCAGGATCCTGAGATTCCCACTGAACAGTAAAACCTCCAGCTGTAATGGTGTGGTTTGAGTAGAACCAAAAATACAGGGAGTTGTGGGAACTGAAAAGTTCTGCAGGAGGTGAGGAGCCACAGTATTTGCCCAGCATGTGCATTGACGCTGAAGGCCCATCATGAATTTGAAGGAAGTCAGAGTTACAGTCATTACTTGCCTCCAGTTGGAAGAATGGGAAAATAATACGTAGAATCTAACAGGAAGTAACAAAACAAGAAATCGCTTTTTCTCCATCTGCTGAGACACTGTTTATGCAGTAACTTTGTATAGAGCAGATATATGTGTTCCTGCATCTGTGAGAATCTATGAGCTTTGGAACTACGATGTCATTTCCTGAAAAGTTCCAGGATGGAAGAAGATATTACAGAATCTTAAAGGTCAAAAGGAAAGAGAGAAGATAGATAGGAAAGAATTTGGACAGGGAAGTTGCCTGGAAAGAACACTATTTCTATAAACTAATAATTAGGACCATTTGCCTGTGTCTGTTATATGTGTGAAATATATGTATGTATGTATTTCAAGCCATGTGAAAGGCTTGAAATACGGCATAAAATGCTTTATTCCAGGTTTCCAATGACAGTTTTCTCATCAGATATTTAACATTTCTCATCCTTGCTATTGTTGAAACTAGTGTCATGGGAGTTAAGAAAATTAAATGATCCTTTTTTTTGCACATAAAAAATCAGCGTCTCATAGGCCCACTCTAGATACTTAGTGACATACACAGCTTCATGTATGTTCAGATAGCTCACTGATATGCTTTAACATAGCTCTGCTGAATACAGTAGTGGCTCTCAGGCTTAAAGCTGAGGATATGTCACGTACATATATATAATGCCATATAAATGACTAGCAACCACTGTTTGACAAAACTACTTAATTAATTCCATGAAATGTCAAAAATAGATCAAATATCTAGATCCCAAGTAAGAAGGCCCATGCTAAATTGTGAAGTAACATATTTTGTAGTTGTTATTTATAACACAAGTGGAATTGTTAGTTGCAGATCAGAATCAGAATATACATGAGTACAACATTTAAAAATTAAGCCTTAAAAAAATTCAAATGGTGTTATTACATAAAGCCATTGATATTACGAATTCAGCATTCCACCTTTCTGGTGCTCAGAAATCAGAAACGCAAAATTGTTCTGGGGTCACTTGGCTCACAGACCAACTGTGGAGCCCATCAGAGCAGAGCTTTTCTCATGCAGCTATTCACAGATCACACTCTAAAGCAATGTAAAATGGGCACCTTTTCTAGTTGGTGATAGGTGAATAAATTCTAACCCTCAGTTGCATAGGAAAAACTTTGAAAATGTAACCCAGGCAAATTCTTAGGCTAAGAAGCCTGAAGGCTTGTAAGGATCTGAAAATTATTCTTTTTGAAAAACTATTTATTCTGAGGGGATTTGATCACAGTATTGGAATATGTGGCATGAAGATGGTCACGTTTGCTCTGACAAGCTGTGGGGTTCTGCAGAGTGAGGGTTTCTTCAACCTGAACTCTATTTTACCTTGTTGGGATTAACTCGAATAACCCAAGCGCAGCTGACCCCATTACTGTACTGCTGGCTGTTTGGGTTGTTAGGGTAGCTGAAAGTCCCCCTGGAGCCTGAGAGATATCCTCCACAAACTGCAGAAAGAGGGAGAAAATGAAACAGATTAATTTATGCTATCAGTATACAGACTTAAAACCCAACTTTCTTGCACAGCTTTGGCTTCTTAAATATTTAAAACAAGGGTGAAAGATACTTCTATAAAAGACTTTTCAGGATTTCCTCTAAAGTGGAATGACATCACAAAAAATGAGAAAAATTACTCCCTGAGAGAAAAGTAGTTCCTGGGAAAAAAACAAAGATTTTCAGCTGGAATATGTGGATACTGTCAAAAGATGTTGATTCTGTCTCAGGAAAACACCCATAAACTAGTTTGTTTCCAGAAGGATACCTCCAGATTGAATCTTAAAATTTTTCACCTACAGTGAAATAACATTTTGAAACTAACATGATATAAAATTGTCTTTCTCAGCAGTGGTGCATCATAGAAGTTATCCTTCAGATCTTTTATTGTCCCATTTATTCCTTTTGGTCAGATTCCTGGGCCTGTAATACCTCTCATCGTATACTGTGGTCTCTTCTCTCACTGAGCCATTCAATGAATGGGAGCTGTGAACTGGGAATCCCAAACAGCTACAGAAAAATATGTCCATAAAGCACCTAAAATAAAATGCACATATAGCTACAGTGTACAATAAGCAGCTGTAGTTTAACATTGAACTGATGCTAAAGAAATATTAAATTCTCAGCAAATTGAAATTAAGTATTTTGTTTCAAGGAGTGGTAAAAAGAACATAATTTTGTTTGAAGTGTCCATCTAAAACAGCTCACCATTTCTCAACCAGATTCAGAATTATCATGTCATAAAATGTACCATTTTCCCCTGATTAGGAACTAAAACAAAAGTTGATACATTATAATTTCTCACTGGATAAAAATTGGTTTTCTATCCCTTCTATTATGAATGGTTAAAAATAATTTTTTTTTTCCACATGTGCTTAATAATAAAACATTACTGGTTAGATACATAAGGAAAATAGGAAAAAGCCTGAAGTAGCTCTGAAATCGAGCAGATTTCAGAGGAGTTCAGTGAAAGTTTTACATTCTGTATTCTGTGAAAAGTTAATCTGCTTTCTTCACAGCAACCAGCAATAAATACAAGCCATCTGACAGATGGCTGCCACAGGGAAGCTCACTGGAATGCTATCTTGACCTTGTTTAATTAAAATTAATGGCAAAAAAAATCCCAGATGAATAGAAACGGTGATATTAAGAAGAAATGTTAAAGGCAGGACCTTGCAGTCACTCTATAAAACTCAGAGTCCCTCATTTTCATGGATAATATTTCTTTCATTAAATTTCTGTTTGAAAACCTTTTCTGGCTTTTTCTCTTGACTAAAAATGTCAGGACCTCTCAGCTTCACAACAAATGAAAAAGTATGCACAAAAGAGAAGATTAGTGTATTCTCTTGTAAATCTGTTGTCCTTATATCGGAATCTCTTTCCCAAACAGTTTACCAGACCACTTTCTCAGGAACAGAGATCTGATTTTAGTATGTCTGGTGTCTTGTCAAGGCCAGCAGGCCTGCAGATCAAGTTCATTGTTACGTTCCTACTGCTATACAAAGCAGCTATAAACAAAACTCACGGAAAACTCTGACTTCAAGGGACTTTGCATTGGGACCTATAATCCACTGAGAAGAGGGCTGTTTTTTTTCCGTCATCACTTGGTTCTTATTCACATATTAATCATATGTACCAAGCACCTATTCGCTGAAACCTGGTGGCCCATTTCTCCTGGGGAGGAGGTCCTGGCCGTACCTTGCTGGGCTGTCTGGCACTGTGGTCCTGTCCAAGCGCTGGTGCACTCGCAGGAGTACCCGTTGACCCCATCGGTGCAGCTTCCCCCGTTCTGGCACGGGTTGCTAATGCATTCATCAACGTTCTCCGTACAATTAGGGCCTGTCCAGCCTGCATTACACAGGCAGAAATATCCAGAGATCATTGCCTATAGGGATAAGCAAATGCAATAAACTTAATGAGTGTGGATCATCTAAGGGAATCAATGTAGTCGGCAGAAAGACTGATATTTACACTTATTTTATGTGGGGATATCAGAGCAAAGAAATAAAACCTTTGGAATTTAATGGCCTTGATGGTCACTGATGAATACCAAAATAAACCTAAAGCCTAATCAGATTGTCTAGCTCTTTGCTTTTTCTATTAAGTTATTTCTTTGCAGGGCTCTTTCAAATTACTTTCTAAAAAGTCAAAATCTGTATTTGTTTAGCCATTCAGAAAACTTGTTTGTTTGGCTTTGAAATGATCACCCTAGAAACAAGTCAGTCATATTATCTAAACCTTCTAAATAGCAAGTCAAGATATCAGTGGTTTATAAATCATTTCTCTCAAGCCTGTTCTCTGGGAAGTCTGCATTGCAGTTATGTGGGCTGATAACTTTCATTTCCACCCTGAGGGATGTTACATGGGAACAATTTCATTGCCTTCTCTGCATTATTCCTTACTCTGTATGTCTCTTTTCTGTTTCTTTTGTTTCAGCCTTTACTACTTCTCCTTATAATGAAGTCTTTCCATATCTCTAACTGTTGTAATTTTGTATGTCCTCTTTCCTTATATTTCTTGTTTTATAGCCTCGATTCTTACAGGTAAAGCAGAACATGGTATTCCACGGTACATGCTAACAATCCCACCTTTGATGACATACAATCAATGTGCTATATTCTCTATTTCCTTTTATGTTCTCTGTTCATGTCCTACGCATTCTGAACAGAGATTTTCAGTATAATGGAAGAGGATTTTGATGTGTATTTACGGCTCCAAATGATGCTTTAGAAGGTGAAAAGGTGTTTTCTGATCTGCATTGCCTGATATTTAATTAACATTACATTTCATCTGTCATTACACCGGCCAAATATAGCTCTGCTGTTCCTCTATTTTATTAGATGCTTCTGTAGTCCTGTTGCTGAAGTATCTGACTGTGTTATTATCTTTATGTGGTAGTTTGTAGCCATGAGTGCCTATAGTTGTATGTTAGGGTATATTTAGGGACAGACATCATGTCTTATAATAGACTGACTAAAATAAATAGTTTCTAAATAGTCAGGAAAAGTAGATTAGATCTCAGCACAAAAGGCCCTTTAAATATCTCAGTGAAAAGACAATAGGTACCTACAGAAGAGAGAGCGAGGAATGCTGGTAAGGGGTGGAGTGGGGAGGTGAGGTGATCATCTCCTTTCACACAGAAAAAGGGAAAAAGGGAAAGGTAGCATATCATAGAATCATAGAAATATTTAGGTTGGAAAAGACCCTTAAGATCATCAAATCCAACCGTTAACCTAACACTACCAAGTCCATATCTTATGTCCCATTTCCCCCCTGCCTCCCAGGATCATCAAAAGGAAGATATCCACAGACCAATGTGGACAAACAGCATCAGACTCTACTGGAACAACAAATTTACCATTTGTGAATATTTCTCAAAAATCATGATCATAAATATCCTCCACAACAGAATTATCAAAATCCCCAGGTCTGCAGCCTGGACTTTCCTGAGTGCAGCACGCCTCACTGAGGAAGCCAAAAGGCCTTCACAGGGTCCACGTGGACAAACTAAACGGTCACTGTGCATGAGAATGAATTCATGCCACCAGTCATTAAAGGTCCAAAACACTCAGCTACCAGCAGGACTATAACCAATTCCTGTGAAGCACCCTTTCGATATCCATATAAACAGCCTGAGACTCCATGGGGGCTCTCACCAGATCAGCCTAGAACATACAACTAACTGTACTGAGTATTAACATCTGAAGGCCAGCAGAGGTACTGGTTTTGTTGTCATGGGTAATTCCTCCACGATCCAAGGTGGTAAATTACTTCCCTGTCTCACCAGGGACAGCCATCCATCAGTTCTCCCCCACCAGCACCAGCATCCCATCGCTAGCCTGGGGTAGCAGCTACAGCCTCTCAGGTTATTAGTGCAAAGATTGCTGCCTCTACTTCAAACACAAAGAAATGTCTTGTGTGCCCTGAAACTCACTTTGTTTTCCCCAGATATATCTGTTGATCTCCCACTCCCTGCTGATCTTGCCTCATTACCTTTAGTGTGCCCACACTCAGCTTTCAGTCTCACCAGTCTCCCCGTTGTTACTGGTTATAACTACACAATGTCGTCACTAACAGCAAGAAGCCCAGCACTTACCAAGCACTGCCCATTTGCACAAGGGTTTTGCAGCTGACAGATATCACTGAGAGGAGAGCACCCGTTCGGCCCATATCCACTTCCAGTGTACCCAGATGTGCAGGAACAAAATGGCATTGGCCCTTGGGAGACGAGACAAGATACAGAAAGTAATTCGGTCCTTGTTACAATCACAATACCAATGACAGTAAAGCTCCTTGACATTTTGAAGCAGAGCCTTTATGTAATTCTAACTTATTTGATCTTTTGACATCTTCCCTGGTCAGTGTCCAGTTTGACCATGGACAGATCCCTAGTGTTGCTTTGCTATGGGTACCTGAGAGTCCAAGGTCACCTTCATGGGAAGCGGTGGGAGTAGTCAAAGGGTATTTATGGAAAGGAGAAAAACAGTAAAAGCAGCTGAAATTGGAAAACTGCATCAAAGAGAAATTGTGAAGATCTCCACATTTTTATGATGAAATCTGCTCTTTGGTGGAGCACAAATCTACTTCTGTGAGTGTCTGTGGAAAGGCCTGCTGGCTTTAGCTAACCTGCCTGTAAGCTCCTTTGGGTGAGGCAAGATTAACTGTGGAAAAGGGGCTGCAATCTAAATATGTTGCTATGAAGTGGATTCAGCCTAACCAAACCCTCTTTGAGATTCACATCGGTATTACTTACAGTCCTTAAGAGAGCATCGTACCTGGAGCTGAGGTACAAGTAGCCAAAGGATGACACCCTCCATTATTTATTGAGCAGATATCAACCTGGGTACATGTTTGTCCATCTCCTTCATAACCTGTTCAGATGTAAATCTTAGTTAGCCTGTAACAAACTACATTGTCTGAGAATTGACAGCAAAACATTCATCTAGTAAGAAAAAGACTAATTTATGGTGTAAAATCCTAGTCTTCTGCAGTTAAAAAGAAAATGTTGAGACAGCCACTGAAGTAAAATTTGGCATATTTATATGGTTCCTACATTGCAGGGATGAATTCTGATTGTAACTAAATCCTCCTATGATTTTAGAAAAAAGATATATTAGTGCTAGCCCAATATAGGTGAGGTCAGTGAGACCACAGAAGCTCAGCTCTCTCAGCTACCTTGTGCTGCCCTCCCTATGTGTCTGCACCCAGCCAGCCCCGACCACCTCCAGTCTTCCCGCTGCACGCCACAGCTGCCCTTGGGTCTCAAACACAACACCCAGCTCCTCTCAGGAGCTCAGCAGGACCAAAGCATGGCAGCACGACCCTGCACGGCCAGAGCTGAGGTCCACCGCACCACATCCAGGTGTCTGAGGCCACATTTCCAGCATGGTGATAGCCCTTCAGTGCTCAGTAACTGAGAGCCTTCACTACCTGCAGACTGTTGCCATTTAAATAGCAATTGAAAGGTCAATTAGAAACACTTTTTCCTGATATTATTTCTAGTATTGATAGCATGCATTTCATAAAGCATTTTAAATAATAAACCACAAATTATAAAGATGTAAGTCACGACTTACACTTCTTGACCTGTACTGAAATGGAAACACTGCCTTCTTAGTATTCAGAGCATGACAATTACCAAGGCTTTTTTAAGACAGACAATACAGCTGATTTATGGCACACAGGATACTCTTTCAATTAATACAGACAATGAAATTACTATCATAATTACACAATCCTTGTTTCCCATTAATGATCTTGTAAAGGAAGTACTTCGTCAAATCAAGGCTCTAACACTGAAAAGGGCTACTTAGTACAAGAGAAACATTTCAGAGGATCATCATTAGAGACATACGCTACAAAATGTTTATTGATAGCTGAAGCAGTTTGAATATACTTGGATTCTGCATTCTATATTACAGTATTGCTTTGTGTATGTGATACTTCTTTACATAAAACCAATCTTCAGCTTCTTAAGTCTACCATAAAACAAGCTCAAATGTGTTGAGTCTTCATCTTTTAAGCCTTTCCATAGTCCTATAAAGAAAAGAAATCCATTTTACCTGGTGGACAGAGCCCACAGTGGAAGGATCCCATTGTGTTGATACATTTAACCATCGGTGCCATTGAGCAGCCTCCATTATTAATTTCACATTCATCAATGTCTTGGCAACTGTAGCCATTTCCTTGCCAGCCTAAAAAGAAGCACAAGAAAGACGTTAAAATAGAAAATGCCTAGCCTTTTCATTTTCTTCTTTGACCATATCTTTTTATAGAGTGGAAAAATAAGACTTTTGAATTTTACTTCATGAACACAAGAGAAGACCTGTCCTTCTCATGAAAATTAATACTGCTCTACAGAATAGGTTACAAACACAACAGGGCGGAGATGTGTGTGCAAGAACATTTTATTTTAACTGTACTCTGGATATTCCAGAGTCAAACACACTTTAACCTAAGAGGAGGCATTTCTGGTCTAATGCACACATGTACAACTTGCAGCAAAGCTTTATCATAACTCTGGTTAAATATTTCAAATACTCCTCCTATACACACCACCTACCCAACTCAGGAAGAGGAATCATAGGTTACATGGCTTGAGAGGACAATTAGATTTTTATATTGCCTTAGGGCAGTGAGCATAAGAATGTGGAAGTACTGTGAACCTATTACATGAAAGTAATAGGACATGATGGACATGAAGGTACCTGTGGACATGAGAGTACACCAGACCTATTCAGATGCTCAGTTTAGGATGGGAGAAATCATATGTTAAGACTCCACTGCCTGCGTTACCTAGATATGACACAACCTGCAGGCATTTATTCTCTAGAACACAGATCAAAGCATTTAATGGAGTTACTGTTACCTGGATTCTGTGGCTGTACCTATAACATACAGGTAGTACTACCTACTGCCACCCTCTCCCACCTGAGAGCATGGAAGATGTGATACCTGTTGGGCAGGGACCACATGAGTAGGAGCCTGGTGTGTTGTGGCACTGCACAAGTGGATTCTGTGAACATGGACGATTAGGGAGGCTGCATTCATCTATATCAGCACTGCAGGCAGGGTTGCCAGGAGGGGACATCCAGCCAGTGTCACAGATACAGCGGTACTTGGGCTGCCACAGCAAACGTAACATCACATATTTAAGACAGTTAGAACAGTCAAGAAAAGGGCAGGAGGAGTTCATTTCATAAAACGTCTTTTAAACTACAGCAAGAAAGTTTTCAGAGCATTACATGGTTTGCACATGCTGTTTTATAAATTGCTTCGGTAGTTTTCTCAGTCTATTTCTTCCCCTGAATTTACCTATCTGGATTATGGAGCAACAACAGGCTCATTCATTATGTTCATAAAAGAAATCTGTAATTTACCCCAAAGCTCCCAGAGAAAATGAACAGCAATTATGAGCTGTACATAAACATAATTAAAAGTCATCAACTTGCTTTGTAACCAGGGTAAACAGATCAGTGTAAGCAACCTGAAATCAGCTAGGCTGTTTTCTTTTAAGCAAAATCTTCAGTAATCTGTGCAATGTGCAGCACTGACATTAAATTGCAAATATACGTATTCTTTGATGAAAACAGTTTTCTGTCTAGTAAACTTTACTAATGGCCAGATTTCAGCATTTCTCTAGCTTTGGTCCAATTAAAGCTAATGGGAGCCTTATTGTTGACTGTCACAGGAGCAGACACTGTTAAGCCAACACCGAACCCTTTGAAAAGCGTTCTCCACAAAAAATGGGCAGAAAACAAGTGATGAGTTGTGAAAGCTTTTACAAATTGAGCTAAGAAATTATTTTATAGCATAGCATGAAGAATATGTAGTGTGTCTGGAATGGTGCATGAGTGTACAGGAGTGTTAAGGATCACAGGCTTCGCAGGGTAGTTTTGAAGGGCTTGCTCTGAGAGGAAAGAGCCAAAGCTGGCATGTTCCATATGTCCCTTTGGAGTGAACGCCCTGTACTCAGATTCACTCTCAAAAAGAATGAGCTGGCTTGCTCCAGAAGACCGTTCAGGTGTCTGCTATCACCCACCCAGTGCAGACACTTGTAGAGCTTGGGTCTGGCATCAGAGCCCAAGCCCAGCTGGAGTGAGGAGCACGACCGATGAGCAGCAGCCACTGTGCAGCCCTGACAGCTCCCAGGCCACCGACAATAACGTTCCATAGGTATGTCTTTTCCCAGGAAAAACAAGACTCATGATGTTTGTCCTTCTTAATCATTTAAGTAATAAAATATTCTAGCAACTTAGAACTCCCCAAATAATGAACAGTAAGAATATTATGCTTCATATAAGACTTTGACTTATTCAAAGAATATTCCCAAGCTCCCTATGGATACAGTAGCAGATCTGATACTGTGACAAGCACCTCTAATAAGACACAAAGCATTTTCAATTCTTTCTGCTGTCCTTGGGACAACAGAGAGGTTAGGTTGTGCTGTACAGTGGCATTTCTTGTTTTTCAGCAGCAGTGTGTGCTACACAGTTTTGTGGTACTCAGCATTATTTGTTGCTTATTCATGTTGTAGTCTATAACGAGGCTTATACGTTGTTCCTTACCTTGTTGGGCTGATCCCTATCTGCATCTATGCAGATGCCATGCCCACAGAGCATCTCAGATCCTGCCTGGCAGTCATCAAACTTTGAGGCACAGTGAGGTCCATAGGTTTCTGGAGTACAGGAGCAGCTAATGATGAAAGTAGACAGAAAAATCAAATTGCTAGCATTATATAGCTGTTAAAGATTACATACTGCCATAGCAAGATATGATTCCCCACTCTCTTATTTATGTGGTGTTCCTTATGAAATCCATCTATTTAGCTCTACTGACAATCCCATTAATAATCATGCACAGAGGCAAGGCCTCTGTTCAGCAGAGACTCAAGAATCACATGAGACTTGTGCGTATCCATGACTGACTGACCCTATGGGAGAATCCACAGCCTTTTGTTACATTCATAAGCGCAAATCCAGAAAAAAAGAACTGTCTAAGATGAGACTTCAACAGAGTATCAGCCTAGAAATCCCTACTTCAGTCATAGACCACCTAAACTTTGTGTTTCAGTTTATGACCCTCATATGATGCCAAGTGCCTAAAAACCCATCTCTAGCAATACGCAGAAATGCCAGGTCTGGCCTGTCCCAGAGAGCGGGCTACCTTCACACCCACATCTCAACATGTGGCAGCTGCTGTCCCAGCAGCAGCCCAGGTGTCAGGTAAGTGTGGTGGGCAGGAGGAGGCATTTGGGACTGATGGGGTGGGAAGAAGAAAGAGTGCACACTGTAGTCACAGCACTGTACATATGTGGTGGAACTGAGATTGGGAACTTCTAAGCCATCACGTAGTTTCCCTTTTCTCTGGTCCTTTATTTCCACATAGAAAATCTGAGGCTCTGAAATACAACTGAAAGGGACCTAAACCTACTACAGAAGGCCTCCTATCAGTTCACTAGCTTTTTTAAAAAATGACAGTGAGACATCTATTTGGATGCAAGTTATATGCTACAATGACTGCTTATGTCTGCTCCTCACAGAGACATTTGGCAGGTACACAACCTTCTTGAAATGCTTTTAAGCTAAGGAAAAATACTCTGTAAAAGCATTTATCTCAGAATTTGAATCAGGGTATTCCAGTGCAGCTGATCTGGACCTTGGAGCAATTTATTAGTAAGCTGCTACTGCATCTGCCGTGGTGTCACGTGCTCAGTTGAACCAGCAGTTTGACAACCCAATTGCAGGTAACTCAACGCTGCACCCAGGACAAGCAACCCACATGAACTTAGGCTTAAAAATCCACAATAGCTTAATGCTTAACTGCAGTCTGCAGTACTGTAAGACAGCACGTTCATTATTGTAAGAGAGCAGGTAGACCAACACCATCCCACCAGCACAGTAGCTCAGCACAGAGGCAACAGGTCAGCGAACCAGATCACCTTTGTGTGTTCAAAGTACATTCAGAGCTTCATGTTCAACTCCAAAGGACACAGCAAGGCAATCTGGCCAGCTCCAAAGGAGGAGGACAATGGCACTGTCTCCCGCCTAGTCTGGCAAAGATTAATCTGCTGCCCATCTGAAGTTGCTCAGAGAACAGCTTCAAGAAGTAGGTCACACTGCAAGGACCTTCGGCTAAATTGCGATGCACTGATGCTCAGCGCTGCCCTGGTTCTCTCTTATCGTTGACAGCATGTTGTGATGAGGTCCCTGTTATTTTGGTTCTGACACAAAAGTCTGATAGACCTGGGGACTCTCACAGCCTTACATCCAACTGATGCAATGTTCCCTTAAGGTCCTCACTTAGGAAGGCATTTTCTGGACACTTGCTCTTTTACCTCATATTCATTGCTTTCCTGAATTACAGATTTATGGATGCAGATAAAGAATCTGAACAGGGAGTGAAGACTGCGTTACGCTCCAGTGCTGCCCTTCACCTGGTGTTATCTCTGGGGGCTATGGAAAGTTAAATATCACCCTTTTCACTGCAGTCCATGCTGGTGTATATAACTACAGCAGCGCAGGAGTGGAGTGACCTGGGTTGCTGGGTCCCAGAAAATTAAGCAGCGGTGTTCTCACAGTTGTTGAAAAGAGCCGTGTCATGTTCTACCTGGGGATGGATTTAGCAGCTGGGAAGCACTCAGAAATAAGTAAGACAGTACAATGGGGCTGGGGAAAGAACTAAACGATAATCCTGAGGGTGTAATGCAAAAGCAGTAATATTAAGATCTGGATGACTTATGAAAAGGTCTTAGTTCATTTCAGGAAGCATTGATTCAGCAAGTACCAAGGAGGGCAAGAATTACACTGGGGGAGAAGCTTACAGGAATCATGACTGTGCTAACACAATGACAACACTTGTGAGAAAGGCAGAGTGTTTGTCCTCTCAAACCCTAATTTAGTCACACACCTGTACACCACATCTCTGAGCACAGTAAGAAACAACAAGTAAAGGCAGGCTGCTTTGTGTGTTGTTTCCTTGATGAATGTCTGTGTTAGGGACAGCTGCAGGCAAGCTAGAAACATCCTTTAAAGTCAAAGAAAAGCTGACAGGAAGCATCACGTACCAGTAACACCTCAGCAGGCTCTGTGTTAAGGCTGCAGCGTGAGAAGCACTGCAGGAGAACTTCCTTTGCATGAGGTTCTTCCAAGAACTGACAAAGCACTATAAGCCAGCATTACACCAAGCAAATATTTGTGGGGGCTAACATTTTCATGCTGAAGCAGGAGACAAAATGCTTTGCAGAAAGCTGTGGCATGCTCTCCAGCCTGCTTGTTCCCATTGCACAGGGATAGCTTTGTATTATATCTGAAAGTTATTTATTTACCAGATTATTTGACATTTTGGAAAATAAGACACAGAACGTTCAGGCAGGCTTGCCCTGTAAACAAGAGCGTGTTTCCTAAGGAGCTGGGCAGAGAAGGATACGCTCCAGGAACCTGAGTCTATGGGGGCCTGCACACAGGCAGCCCAGGCACCCTCCTGGCCAGCTGGCTGCAGACAGCATTTCTCCTCCCTTTCTGCCTGGCAGCACTGTGTATTCCTTGCTCTGCTGCAGTCTCAGCAGTGCCTGTATTTCTGGAGGGGGTGAAGGCATTTCTCAGAGTTACGTGGTGTGCTGGGAATGCCAGTGATCAAGGGTGCCCATATATTCAGAAGGTTTCCAACAACTCAAAGCCTTTGCTGGGCCAAAGCTGTTCACTCCTTCATTTTGTCACTCCCTTTGGTCTCAAGGAGTAGGTGATAACAGAGGGATAATAACGTGGCTGTGCTAGGTGGGCATGTTGGCCAGTGCTGGTTACAGACCAGCATGCTGCATCTCACTGCCCCATCTATATCCCATGGTGCAGTGAATTTCCATTAAAGCAGCTGCACCTACAACAGAAAGCCAAGTCACTGGAGCCAGTCTCCAACCTGCAGCCTTCTTCCCCAGCGTGGCTGTTCTTGGTTCTTGCTGCTCTTTTTGTCTCAAAGCAGACAATGGCTTCTGAGGGTCTTCTGTGTCTGCAGTGGGCTTAGTGTACGGTGCATTGAGGATCTTATATTCTCTCAGACTGCAAGGGATTATAGTGCATAGATACTAAACAGACTGATTCCTAGAACTTGTGCTGCAGGTGTCATATGGAGTACAAAAACAGTAGAGTATTTTACATAGGATTTTTGTGTCTAGTTTTGAAAATTTACCTGTAGCTGCCCGGTGTGTTCACACAAGTGGCTCCATTCTGACAGCCTAACACTGTTCCAGCATAAATCTGGCATTCATTAACATCCACTGAACACAGGAGGCCCTAAGATGAAATGGAAAACCAGTTTATTTTCCAAATAAATGAGAAATGAAGCAAACCATGGAGCCAAGGTTTAATATAGTTTCCTAAGATATACAAACTGTGGACTGCTATCAACACAGCTTCCCTTATGAAA
Source organism: Cariama cristata (assembly GCF_000690535.1). NCBI lineage: Eukaryota > Metazoa > Chordata > Aves > Cariamiformes > Cariamidae > Cariama > Cariama cristata. The sequence continues at coordinate 41,776 of NW_009596276.1, read as the reverse complement.
CATCATAACAAAACTCTGTTTTTCAGCTGTGTTTCTGTGACCCTGGTTATCAGTCAGATGAGGGATAAAATATTTCAGATGTTTGTAGAAAGCATATTGACAGCATAGCACTGTCATTCCCTCTATTTTCCAACTTGCTAGCAAAAGGCTCAGAAAACTTTCTTTCAAACTGTTTCTGTCAGGAGATGCTGTTACATTAAGACTGAAAGCACAGCAATTTTGACCCAAATTTTGCTGGGACAAATTTGAAGTTGAGAGCCTTTGAGAAGAAGATACAACGTTTCCATCTCTAGTGCATGTAACAGCACCATTAAAGCCTTTGCCATTAAAGTCTTTGGATTTAAAAATCTCAGAATGGGATTGATTACTTACACCATCATTTGTCTTATTTGTTTAAGCTTGAATAAATATCCTTCCGATCCCCCATTCTCTCTATCCTTGCGTAAGATCAACAGCAAGACATGCAGTTCAGTTCACTGCTCATCGAAAACCAAGACTAGCTCGCTGCTGTGAGAACTGCCAGGCATCACTGACTTCATGGGCCATCGCCCATGTCCAACAGTGCAGGGTCTGGCCCAATGGTTTGGGCTTTGGTTTTTCAGTGTATCGATATTGTTGAGAAGCATATGTGCTGCCCTTCAACCAAATGCTTTGCTGTTCGGTATATCTCACTCTATCCTGAGAAACCTTAAAATGCTACATTTCATCACAATTACACTTAGCCAGGTGTATCCTTACAGTTCAAATACATGCTCCGTATTCAAGGAGGCTAAAAACTCACCTGCCAGTTAGTGGGACAGAGGCAAAAGAAACCATCCAGGGAGTTTACACAGGTCCCTGAGTTCTCACAGGGGTTACTACTGCAGGCTTTCCTCTGGACAGCCTGAAACCCAGGAAAAGAGCAGAAAATGACATTCCTG